>NW_017387258.1:473138-649671 GCF_001651985.1 Fonsecaea erecta | reverse complement strand
CTATCGCGGTAGCCATCATAGCTGTCAGAGAGCTTTGGGGGTGGGATCGTTAGACGAAGAGTCAGAGGGTTGAACACGTATCTTGATTCTTGGATAAAGCTGTCCTTGAGACATCGACTTCTTGCACTGTTGAGGGCTTCTCCAGTAGTCCTCGTGGGGGCCGCCTTGGCATTTGGGGCCGTTGGCCCCATGGGGGCCATTCGCCCTTTTCGCCCCATGGGGTGTTGTCGGCCGGGAAGCGCATTGTAACAGTCATTGTAACAGCCCTGCTTCCCGGGTGACAGTAATGTTCTTGAGATTCTCGAATTTCCCTAGACTCTCTATGACGGGAGCAATAGCTTTCCACGCCTCACAGAAAGCTTTAAGCACAGTCTTGGCCTTTTTCATATGATTCGGGGTGATCGCGACCATGGCCATGTTCTTGAGATCCTCGATGACGGGAGTAATAGCTTTCCACGCCTCACAGAGAGCTTCAAATTCGGTCTGGGCCTTTTTCATATGATTTGGGGTGATCGCGATCATGGCCATGTTCTTGAGATCCTCGATGACGGGAGTAATAGCTTTCCACGCCTCACAGAAAGCTTTAAGCACAGTCTTGGCCTTTTTCATATGATTCGGGGTGATCGCGATCATGGCCATGTTCTTGAGATCCTCGATGACGGGAGTAATAGCTTTCCACGCCTCACAGAAACAACAGGGTCGCCAATTTTGAGCCTGCCAGTAGTTGAAGGCTGGTGTGCGAAAGTCGCACCTCGTTGCTTAAGGAGAGTAGGTCCAAGTTACTCTTTAAAGGATTCTGTAAGCTCCGCGGGATCAACTCGCTCGTTGGGGTCGCTAGTCAGTTGTATCTGCATCCTTGTCGAAGCGTCAGCGGCGGATGCGATGTTATCCATACCATCTGCACAGGCGCGTTTTCGAGATCCTGTGATGGCTTCCTAGACGACGCCTTAGAGACTGATCTTAGGAATCGCAATCCCCGGCTCTTGAAGGTCTTACCTTTCGAGCATCTCTTCTTTTGGAACGACCGTTTATTTCCTAATCTCTTTCTCGGTAATATCGATCTGGACCGAGACGAGTCTTAGATACCGCAGGACGTCTGGGTTTTTGCGGTCTAGCTGCGGTGATGGAGAAGCCTGCCACGGACCTAACTTTTCGATGAAGAAGTTGCCTAAGCCAGGTGGTTCTGCATGGTTCGCTGGAGTGGCAGTGGTTAGCTTGTTGAAAGACCAGACCCGCCTTGTAGGAACGTCCTGCCTGAACCGGTACGTGTTGGAAACTCTGAGTCTGACGCTAAGAAACGAAGGTACTCGAGTCTTCGTCAATCAGTTTGGCAATATCCTCCGCGAAGCTATCAGTCTTGCTGAGGATGCCACCGAAGTTACTGACGCGGGATCCATGGCAAAGAAAGTTACCATCAGACCGATGTGTACGTCGTACTCCAAGTATATCCGCCGTGCTGAAAGGTGAAGCACCGAGTTGGCAGTGGGCAGTGCGGGGCGTTCAGGGTCGTAAAGCGGTCCGCTCAATGGTATCTCAACACCGCGAGAGTAGGGGGAGGGGCATGATGGTGAGGACGGTGCATGAGCTGTCGAACGGGCCTCGAAATGATTTCCTGAAAAGATCAGCCTCTGGCGTTTCGTGGTCAAGACTGTCTGCAGACCCTAGATCCGGCCCCTTGAGGTAAAAGACGAGTTCGACGGCGCTCTGAGCTTGAACTGGTTGCCGCTACTCAGGTCGAGGTGCGTATAGGCGTCGCATTCGTAGCAGATGGGCTTGAGTCCGCGTGGCGAAGACGATGACGACGAAGGGGGATCATCGGTGTCATCGTTGTTATTGTTGTCATTCGGTTTCTTCGGCTCGTCGGCGTCGAGCAGCCTCAGATCTTTCACGCAGTGTCATACGCGCTTGCCGTCTGCGTGGTTGGAGAAGTCGGGCGTGTAGATGCAGATCAGTCGGAGGCCATCCTATGAAGCGAGTTATATATATTTACCATCTCACACCTTGTCCTTCACCGTCTCTCCTCGACAAGGTGTGAGATGGTGAGGAGGGTAAAACAGAAAGTGCGAGGGCGGGAGCACCTTTTATGTACGGCGAAGGTAGTGTCCACGAGCTCGAGGTGCCTACCTTTAAAACCGCTGCCCTTACCGATGGTGACATGACCATGACCTTTGTTCCTTCACATACAAAGAGTCGACCGTATGGGCAGTGGATAATAGCCTTAGTGCTTGTGAACTCTGTGAAAGATAAGTGACGACAAAGGTATGGACTGTAACGCGACCAGCTACGAGTGTCACCCGGGAAGCAGGGCTGTTACAATGACTGTTACAATACGCTTCCCGGCCGACAACACCCCATGGGGCGAATGGCCCCCACAAGGTATACACAGAAAGAGATAAATAGGACCTCTATTCTCGCACTGCTGGAGAAGCCCTCAACAGTGCGAGAAGTCGATGTCTCAAGGACAGCTATATACAAGAATCAAGATACGTGTTCAACCCTCTGACTCTTCGTCTAACGATCCCACCCCAAAGCTCTCTGACATTACGTATCTGGCAACGTCACCCAATTTAAAGCTTCCCTTCTTGCCAGCCTCCGTGACTGCCGCCATGGGCACTGCAACCTCGTCTGTAGCGCTCTGCCTATCTCTGCGCATAATGCTGGACACTTTGTGGAGAGCCACAAACCTACATATGCTGAGAGTGTCCTTCCTCGCAGCGGAAACTCCAACAGTCTTGATGGCACCGTCTTCTCTCACGAGGCAGTACCTTTTCTTGTCCAACGTGGCCGCAGGCGGGTAGAAACCCTGCACTTCCATGAACATCATCCTGAGAGCACAGCCCATAAAGATAGAGTGCATAGAATCGAGAGCCTCTTGGGCTACTATCTTGACCTGGGAGTCCTCACGAGCGGTGCGCACCATACACGAGTCTATGTCCCCGTACGCTACTACCATACTGCGTTTGCGAAACGTCGAAGCTGTATACTTCGCACAGTATCTGCCTATGGCCGTGACTGACGCAGCATAGGAGGGACCGTACAGTGGAGACACATAGTAGCCCAGCGAGCCGTAGAGACTGTTTCCCATCACTTTCAGTGCTTCCCTATACATAGGGTTGGACGACCTGACTAGGTTTCTAATCTCCATTAGGTCCTTGACTAGCCTCTGCATAGGCGAACTCTGGACCGTGTCAAAGACCACGGTCCTGTCACCCAGCATTACTTTTGTGATGTTTCCGCAAACCTTTACGTTTCCGTCAGGAGCTTGTCGAGGATGCAACGCCTCCTCTGAAACACCTGAAGTAGCAACTGCCAGAGAGCTAGGCGCAGTTTTGCGTCATCATGGGCAGCAGACAAGACCCAGCGTGCAGTCGACGACGACGCAAAGGTGGAAGATGTTGATACTGAAAAGGATGGCGCCGAAGATTCTCAAGAGACTCCAGCCACGACACAAGCCGCAGATGGTCAGGCAGCACAGGCAAAGTCCCGCCATGAAGCTGGGGCCAATTCACACCTCGTGGGCTCAGACACATCAGATCATCCTTCTCAGTTACAGCACATGGTTTGACATGCACACGATTCACGCCATGGAAAAGAAATCGCTACCCGAGTTCTTCAACAGCTGAAACCGCAGCAAGACATCGTCCGCTTACAAAGATTACCGCGACTTTATGATCAACACCGACCGACTGAACCCCATCCAGTACCTCACAGTGACTGCATGTCGAAGAAATTTGGCTGGCGATGTCTGCGCGATACACTGGTCCTCATACCACAGTTGAATCCGGGCCAGCTCCCAGTGGATCGTGGAGGGGTGGGGGGAGGATTTTCTTCAATCATGGATGCTAATATAAGCGTCTGTGATTTGTGTCCCTAGATCAACTTGATTCCACTCGAACGGATACGCAGCATATCGGTAGTATACCCAGAACTGCCACAACGCTTTTGCCGACGCCGTGCAACTGACGATCGAGGACGACTCGCCGAACCCCGGAGCTGCTCGACCGGCCATACTGGGGCGGCCTGAGTCCGTTAAGCACTCGACTTGTACGGGAGATGAATCGGCTGGGCGTGATGGTCAGTGTTTCCCCCTACTTTGTTGCTGAATCATTCGCTTTGACTTGCATGCACGATGTGCTCGCGGGCAACCGACCAAATCATTCTCTGGAAACCAAGCACCCGTCATCTTCTCGCACCAGTCGGCACACGGGTTGTGTCCTCATCTGCACAACGTGCCGGACTACATCTTGCCTTTGCTCAAGTAGACCTATTCTATCGTCATGGTGACTTTCGTTCCGGAATATCTCTTGCGTCAACTCGGGCACCTCCAACACCTTGCCGACCTTCTCCCCGGCCAAGTCCACGCTAGAGTGGGTGGCCGACCACATTATATACATTGGGGCGAAGATCGGCTTCAACACGTCGGCAGCGGGAGCCATGGAGCCTGAGCACTGCCGGACTCAGCGGTTTAGCAACAGATATGACAGCAGTTTGGAGAACAGAAAAAAGGGAAATGTACAATATGTTCCTTGATCGCACTGCGTTATGGCTGCAATGCGGCCAAACACGGGCAATATGCAATTGCTTCCAAATCTGTCCCGCCTCCTCTCCCGCGATAGGCATCTGGGTCTCCTGAGTGCACTCCCGGGATCTTTGGCGTGCGCGAGAGCAGCAACGTGGCGTCGTCGTCCACCACTCCTAAAGCTGGACGACAGCCTCACACCGCTATACCGGGCTCCTCAACAATAGACTTGTGACTTGGATCCCCGTCCAATCTAGGGTCAGCGTACGAGACCTCTAAGCCAGCGTTGGGGACCCCGGGCAGCTTGAGGCTCAACTTCAAGGACTCCAGATCTCTACCATCTTGGGTGGTATAAAGTCTGTTCTTCAAATGGAATAAGGGTCGATCCCCTATATAGGAGCGCAATATCTGTGCCTTTCTCAACAGAAACATAAAAAACTTCAAGCCGCTCTCGCCAGCCCCAACCACCAGTACGCGCAGCTTCTTCTCCGCTCTATCTCTTCTTGAGCGTCCCGGTACCGGGTCTCTTGCTTGGTTCTCTTCTGCGTCCCAGACTTGACTTTCAGCCGGTCTTTCTTTCAGGACGATGAGCTGACAGAGGATCGAGAGTGTGCGGCTCCAACTCTGATTTCCACAACGGACTCGCAGACTTTTGCGCCACAGCGACCTTCTACTGCATAGTCTGTGTGCCTTGATCGATGGCCTGAAGCTGGATCAAGTGCGATTTGACGATCTTTACGATTTGAGTAATCTATTGTCACCCGGGAAGCAGGGCTGTTACAATGACTGTTACAATACGCTTCCCGGCCGACAACACCCCATGGGGCGAACGGCCCCCAATGCCAAGTCGGCCCCCAATAGGTATACACAGAAAGAGATAAATAGGACCTTATTCTCGCACTGCTGGAGAGGCCCTCAACAGTGCGAGAAGTCGATGTCTCAAGGACAGCTTTATACAATACAGATACGTGTTCAACCCTCTGACTCTTCGTCTAACGATCCCACCCCAAGGCTCTCTGACATCTATGTCGAGCTCGTCAATTCCCTGTTCAACACAAAACGATCATGGATGTGCCTCTTCGGTGATCTTTTGGATTTCCTGGATGTGGCTTATTCCAGTTCGCGCAGCTCGTCATCTTTTGGCTATTCTCCCGTGGTCTTACTTGTTCCTAAAAATGCAAGGAATCTCGTACCGGGATTCATTGCAGGAAACAAGCGGGATGAGGAGAGCATTGAGGATCTTTAGACCGAGGTCCATAACAATAGAAGCCTGTTTGCAAAGCGGGGTTTGTGTGTGTTATATGTCGTTCACGGCGTGCCGTTGTGACCCCTGAGTCATCGGACATGAAGTGAGTCTAAGATAGTCTTCGTTCGGGACTATCAATCTGTCGTCAACATAGAGTGCTTCTTCTTTTATTTCTCACTGATGCGTTTGCACGACGACAGAGGAAGTCGATTTCAGTACTGAACATCGTTCTCTGTCAGGATCTTTGCTAACAAAGTCCTTCTCCCTGCTTTCGTGCTTCACATACTGGAAGCCACCAGATCTTGTTATCCGTCGCCGCCTGCTGGCTGTGTCAGCCGATAGGCAAAGAATTCGAAGAGAAAGGGTCGAGCGTCCCTCGGAAATTGCCATCGTTGGATACTGATCTGATCTGAGATCGTAGGGATCAGTGGAAGACAGAGATGTTCAATAGGCGAGTATGGAACCGACAAGGCGCGGAGGAACGTTGAGGGTGGAACAAGATTCAGCAAGGATCTATCTCCGCCACTATATCAACCTCGTCATTTTGTGGGCGACCCTGAATGGATTCCGCACAATGGACCTCCCCCGTCCTCCTTGCGCGTCACGAAGTCGAGCGATGTGTCGGCTTGGTCGAGAGGGAAGTTCGAGAACGGACCTTGCCGCGTCCCGAAGAGTTGGACTGAGCACCATCTGCCCAGAGAACAAGCAAGGCAAAATTAGGTGGCGGCAGACTTTCTGCTTTATTCATTTATTCGTTCACTCCTTCGCCCTCTCCTTCTCCCGCATGCCCATCTTAGCCTCCATTCAGTCCTCCAGCGTGACCCTGCCCTTGCGCCCGGACAGCGCCGCTTTGAGGATCGCGAACTGCCACTCGCGCCGCCACTCCTGCGCGGTGAGCGGCGGGAGAATTGTCCGGAGGCTGCCGTGGCCGGGGCCGCATGAGGTGGGGTTGGAGGTCGAGGCCGATGAAGTTGAGGACGCCAACGAGGCGGTTTCGGCATTTGCAAGCCCCGTCCCAGTCCCTGTGCGTTGGTTTGCCGGTCGGGAAGATGTTGGTGACGATGATAACGGACCGTTCAGGCCTGCAGCTGCTCTAGATGCCGCCGATACGGCTGTGTCGTCGGTGTCCCCATGGCCCCCGTTCTCGAGCGTGACCGTGCCGATGACGGGCCACTCCACCACGACGACCTCGTCCTTCTTGGTCGGAGAGAGCCGGAGCATGTTGGTGAACCAGTTGCTCGATTTCCACTGCACTACCACGTCCGAGTACTCCCAGCGGGAACTCCACGTGCAGCTTGCCCCGGTACTTGATCATGGCCAGCATGTTCCGCGGGTAGCCTTCGAGCAGGGCGATAAGATGATTTGGTATCGCGCAGCGCGGCGCGAAGCTAGATGGTGCAGGAAGTGGTTAGGTATTGGTTGCAATAGAAGGGGAATTGGGTGATCAGGCGTATGAGTTTGTATGGTAGTGTTGAGCGTTGCCATCTACTCCCATGGCATTCGCAACCTTACTCTAGCTCTTATAACGTATTGGCAATTTGGGAGACGGTGTCGGAGCTCGGCCGTCGCACGCTTGACGGCGCAGAGATGCTTGGGGATTGTCATCACCGCGTTGACCCCGTTTTCTGTTTTTGTTCGTGATAACGCATCTCCATTCTGACTTCGTGGAGGAGTCATCGTATGGAGATTCGCTGACGGCATACGACCCGGGGCTGCGCACTTATTTTTCTCATGGCTCAATGGCATTACCACTTGCATCTCGCCCTGACTCGACGTGACTCTTTCAAGCTCAGTCTCTGTATAACTCTCGGCCACGTCCTGGCCGGGATCATGACATTCTTTCAAGCGTGCCAATCACGCCACTTCGTCACTGTTGCCTCTGACAACGAGATCCCAACAGATTCAAAGATCCTTTCCGAGGTTAACAGGGACAACGGCACCATGAAGATAAGCGGCGGGCCCGGCAGTCCTTTTGCTGCGGAAATCAGAGATCTGATCAATTTCTGGGGCAAGGGGAAGAAGCAGATCCCGTGCTTCCTTGCGGTGATGACCCTGGAGTTTTATGAGAAGTCCACCAACAGGGAAAATGAGGCCTGAGCTGGGCGAGGTGAGACAGTTCCCATGGCGGTTTAAGGGGATGAGATCTGCTTGTGATCTTGGCTATCTTGCCAAATGTATTCTCCTCCACACCACCTTGGAGGGGAGATCTTCTTCTTGTACCATACACGCAGATGAACGTGACTCATGATCAGATGAGAAGGCTTTGCATTTGATCTTGTCTCTTCAGTATTTGTACAGCATACATGCACAGCATGGTGGCATAGGGATAACGCAATCACGATTGGAAGATAGCGTGGCACCACGCCTAACCTAAACCTACCTAGCTCCGGCCTGTTTAGGAATGGTACCATGAGGCTATCCCGCGGGTTGCGATCTAGGCCCGAGTCTAAATCCGCATCTCCAAGCCGCTCTTCTGTAGTCCATCATTCTTGCAATATGGTGTCCAATACCGTCCAAGACATGGTGTGATCGGTGAATCTTGGTGAACTGTTCGACCCATGGTCGCTCTGCGTGGTTCTTGATGAGTTCTGGATCTTGCACAATGCCATCAAGAAGGTGAGTTGGCAATCCGGTCAGACTTTGGTGGCTGCTGGTCTGACAGATGTTCGTGCAGGACGACAACTCGCCATGCTGTCTCTTCAACTTCGATATCAAGTCAGCGTGGATCTGGAAACAGGAGAGATTGAGCACCCCGATGCCATGCGGGAACCTCCCTCGAGCCTCTCCGGATACGGACGATGAGTGGGGTGGCTCGGACGACTCTTTGCCGGAGCTTCCTATTATCTGAGATGATGGCAGAGGATGGAAGATCCTCATGGGTCCATTACCTTGACACAAACACGCGGGTCTTCCCGTCTGGAGAAAGAAAGGAAATACCGCGAAATGCGCGAAAATCAGTTCAACGAATGGCTTGCGGGTCGGCGACAACAACGCCTTGCACTGCTGGCGAAAATCAAAGAGCAAACCAAGCAAAAGGCGGACTCCAGAAATCACAAAGGCATTGCGTCGCAAATGCGTATGAAGACGTTGGCAAACCTTACTTCCGATAGACCGAAGCGGAAGCGCAGAGGGGGAGACGATTATGATGATGACTTTGGAGCCAACGACGACGACTGGGGCGTATACCGCACCGTGGCTACGGAACCTACCAGCGATGACGAGGAACCTGAGGAAGACCCAGTCAGCGCTCTGAAGGCCCTTGAAAGCGAGCTTCTCCAATGTGACCGGAAGTCTCGGAAAAGGACATTATTGAGGCACAGAACGACTGGACAAAGAGCGTTTTGCACGCTTTCTTACGAGGGGCAAGGCTAGCGGACCCGGCAAGTCAGCCTCTCCCATTGCCCTTTCTCAAGCTCAGGAGAACTGAAGCCCTGTCTCTCATTGATGATTAAGATGCCTATTCCCTCATGCAGAGTCCGCAACGCTGAAGCCTCGTCTCCGCCTGCCACAACGTCAGTCTCAGCTGGGGTAACATCAAAAGCTCGGCTGCAACAGGAACAGATGCTACAGACAACAGCGACAAAGTTGTGAGATTGATGTGATCCTCCTACGAGCACAGATCTCCAGCACAAAAATCTTCGGGATACTGTTGCGAGCCTGCGTCGAAATGTGGGTTAGTCTGGCGAGGGAATATTCTTTTCGTTCTGCAATGGGTCTCTGCTCCTCGGCAAGTCTCCGTTCCTCAGCGAGTCTCCGTTCCTCGACGAGTCTCCTTCCCTCAGCCCGCCTTCTCTCCTCCATTGCTATCAGCCATATCCGCTCCGCTTGCCTCCTCTCTTCTTCTCGTCTTCGTCCCTCAGCAACTCTCATCGCCGCCCGGCATCACGCTGCATACTCCACGTGGTAGCGATATTATCGCAACATCGACACTCCTGGTCCACTAGGCTTGGGCAAAAGGCGAGGGCGCAGTCCAAGGGCAAAATTCAAAATTGAGCCTCGCCGGAGATCCGTTGCTCTGTTTATCCCAGGGTCTGCGAACGCTGTTCATGAAGGTTCATTACTTCGTCGACACTGAGGAGAGCGTTTTTGCTGCCCCGGCGCGATATCGCTCTCGTGAGACGCTGGAGTGAGCGACGATGGGACACTCCAAACCTTCGCAAGACCTGAGATTCTCATTTCCGAGGCGTACTGTCCGAGGTCTTCCCGCTGCAGCAGCCCAAAACTTGCAATTTGCTCGCCTTGGTCTCGCTTACTATGCAAAATCCGTGGAGACATTCAAATATCGCCTCAAGAAAGAGGCTAAAGAAAAGGCCAAGCAGAGAGAAAAGGAGAAGAGTTTATGTGAGGTCGACGTTGTGCCCCATCTCGAACTGACCTGCTCGTTGAAGTGCTGCGTGCTCCCTCCCACGGGTGCATATCCTTTCGACCAAGACTCTCAAATGACGTGAGCGACGGGGCTTCTCCAGAGAGGAGGCGATCACGCTGAACACCTCCGGGAAGCAGATGGAAAGAAATTGGCCGCCTCGCTGGAGTTCTTGAAGGCCAATCGCCAATCTTTGCGAGAGACAGAAGCGCTTCCCTTTCTTCGACTGTGCCTAGTAAGTCAATCAACTCGACATGCTCGCCACTGCACTCATACTTGTCCTGGGTTTCTCACAACACGCAACAAGGCTGGTGTCGAACAACGCTAGTGCACAATAAGGCCAGTGCCGACAAGGAGAAGTCTGTCGAAGTTGGTGCGGAGTTGTTCATTGGCAATCTGGAGTTGCGAGTTTCAATCCATCCCAGAAATGAAAGGCCGGGGGGAGTCGATTCAAGTGACGAGAACTGCTTTCATCTCCCTTTTTTTTATTTTCTCGTCAGGAATCACCTTCGATGCACAGTCAGCAGGCACCGTCTTCTCGTTTGCTGGAGACAGTATTGAGCAGGACGCATCAATGGCAGATGGAAAACTCTTTCAACGAGCAAGACTCAGGCTTGTATATATTCCATTGAATAAAGTGGAATCGGGCTCAAACGCAGAGGCAAAATCAGATCGCAACGTCCCTGTCGACTTCTACGAGACCGACATTGGACTCTACTTTGGACAGTTACATGTGCTCTTCGGAACCCCCTCTTCTCTCTTTCCACCGTGCGTTCTGTGAATGTTTGCAGTTGACCCCCAATCAAGACGAGCCGCAAGCGTAAGAGCCGTGGAGAAGACCAAATGGAGGCAGGGGCGCTCTCTCGGGCCATAGGCGATCTCCGGAACCACGACTTTTCTCTGGCCATTCTCCTCGGCAATGACGATACTTGGTGGTGCTCAAGAGCTCTCGTTAGAAAATATCGGATCAATTTCAGCGAATGCAATCCGCCCAGAGCTGAGATTCGTCAGTCCCGTTCAAAAGCGAAAGCGTCGTCAGACACAGACTCCTCGCCGGAACCCTCCAACTCTTCTAGATCGGCGCCGTAGGCGTGCTTGCACCATTGGTGGTCCAGTCCGCCTCATTTCTCAAACACTTCTGGGTGGAACCTGGAAATCCATTTGAACAAATGAGTCAGGCGAAGCTTCGTGCCATTGCTTGACCAACGTTCCAACGGCTGTTTTCCGCATATTTTCGTTAGCCTGCAACTACATGATACTGTACCTTCCTTTCTCCCTCGCCCCGAGTAAGTATGATGCGTCGAGACAGTTTAGATGCAATGCCATTTTTTCACCTCGGCTGCCAAACAATACGAACCCTTCCCGGAGGTCAAGGAAATTGCGATGCCTTGAGGGACAGTGCTTATCGACAATTCACGCACTGGTAGCTTTCTTGTTCCAGGAGGTTCAATCATTGGGTGAAGTACAGAGAACATGCGTCATCCCAGATTGTTGATGCGGCTGTTTCCCGTCGAATATAGCCTTCCATATAGAGCACCAATCGACTCTCATCGCCGGTGGTGACTTTTTCAAACCACAATCGCCAGCTCCGTTATGTGATTGCTGAAAACGGAGATTCTCCGGAATGGAAAGAGACAGAGAAAAATACAGGAAGACACCATCCTCACAAGCAACAGCATACTCGGACCAGGACTGCTGGCACTTTGGCGGCGTGTCCCGCCGTCGCCTGCTTCCAAAAAGTGGTCACTGATGATTGCCAGCAGTAAGGTGACCATGTTCTTCCAGCAGTGGACCGGCACCGTGAGGATATGCAGGAGCAACACGACACAGAAAGAGAGCGAGACTCGTTTTTCACTGTTCTGGTTGCCCCATCTACGGACATCTCAGGAAGCCCTTGTTTCTTCGAGTCAGGTGTCCTCGGTCAGTTCGCGCTGCGGCGGTAAGGTTTCTGCTCGGCCGGTGGCAGCTATTGTGGATGATCAGAGGTGGAGTGGAGGGATCTTGTGGAGGGAAAGTCCTGTGGCTCGAGTGGCAGCTGGAAAACATCACTGGACTTTTCGATGAGCATATTGGTTTCATTTGCATGAATGTTATCGAGCTCGTACAACGAGCTGATGTCCCTTGGATCGAGGCCGCACCTTGAATTGAACAGTTTCATTCCACGCAATTCGTCAAATCAGTCCAAGAATCTCTTTCACCTCCTTTGTTTCGAACCTTCACCCAATAATACCGCATATATCCAGGGCTCCTTTGATCACTTCCATGTCCCTTGAGAGTGTGTGTTTATTGCTGCCCATACCTCATGTAGGAGCCTCATCTTGTGAAAGAGAAGGGCACCCTTTCAAGAGCAAGTGCGGTCGAGTGCCTGTTATCTCGGATTCGATGGCCGTCCATATGTACAATATCCAGAAAAGTTTCAATCGCCGTTTCACGGTCTTCATTTCTTCGTGGGCGGTCCTATCTAGTGCCCTATCTTCTGCTCCTCCCAGAATAGCTTCTATCGTACTTGAGAAACAGATCAGCGACGAGGACGGACGTGGAGGCGAGATCGACGACGAAGATCACCAAACTCTTCTAGACGCGATCAAAGAGACAGAAGGCGGGCTCAGTGACAACGCCGATTCTCCCGACTATGATTCTTGAATAATGCCTGCCAACTCATGGTGCGTAGACGTGCCGCGAATGTTGATAATTCGCGTGTCGACGCCGCGGGTATATTTCCAGGCTCAGCTTTATCTCTTTCTGAGTATCGTGATTGCGTCCTCCGTTGAGGAATCTTGACGGTATCGTACACCGGCATGAGGGCCTGCGAGGCGCATTCCAACCGCGAAGGAGATATCGGCAAAGATAGCGAAGAAGGGAGAGAGGAGGCGGAGGACATTTCAACGCTGAGGGGATTGGGCCTCAGTGACCGTTGGGAACCTGGGAAACATGAGAATGTTGTGAAAATTGGGAGTGCTGGGAATGCTAGTAATGTGGGGAAGGTTAGGAATGCTGACAATTTTGAGAATGCTGGGATGATTGGGAATGGTAGAAATGTTGAGAATGTTGGAAGATTGGGAACGCCGGGAATCCTGGGGGAGATTGGGAATGTTGGGAAGATCGGGAACTTTCGGAACCTTGAGAACCTTGGGAATGTGAGGAAGGACGGGAAGGTTAGGAACCTTGCGAAGCTCGGGGAGGCTAGTGTCAGGGAGCCTTGGGGTGGGATCGTTAGACGGAGAGCCAGAGGGTTTCAACACGTATCTTGATTGTATAAAGCTGTCCTTGAGACATCGACTTCTCGCACTGTTGAGGGCCTCTCCAGCAGTGCGAGAATAGAGGTCCTATTTATCTCTTTCTGTGTATACCTTGTGGGGGCCGACTTGGCATTGGGGGCCATTCGCCTCATGGGGTGTTGTCGGCCGGGAAGCGTATTGTAACAGTCATTGTAACAGCCCTGCTTCCCGGGTGACAGCTAGGGAAAGTATATAATCTGCAGTATCGGAGCCCCCCGAACCACAAGCCACACCCTCTGTTCCAAAGTTTTGTCTCTCGTTGTGCCAAGCCTTCCCTGTTCTGCTTCCGATCATGTGACATGAGGGGTCACTCATAATAATATTATTTGTGACCACAAAATTCTCTTCCACAATTATCGTACTACTTACTGCACATGGCTTTACAGAACTCCAGACAAAGGTGGTTCCGGCGGGGTTCCGGTGGCCCTGCCACCTGGAAGATAACTACAATCCGCGTTCCTGCTCACCAATCCACAACTACAACAACAACAAAAGGCCTCAGATGCGAGAGACGGGGAGGGTAAAACGGGGTTGATCGCTCAAGGAGGAAGAAAGAGGAGGGGGTTTGAGCAGGAGGGGTTTCGGGTCGAGAGGGGAAATTGGGCTGCAAAGTGCGGGGTTCAAATCCCCAATAGCACAAAAAAAAAGGAAAAAAAAAGGGGGGGAGTGGAGACGGGGGATGCAAGGTTTAAACTCCCAACAACACAAAAAAAAAGAGTCTCCAGGAGATCGGGTTACAAGATCTGGGATTCGAATCGCCAACAAACCGGGAAAACCCGGGGAGAAGAAAAAAAGAAGAGGTTCAATCCCTCAAATTCAAAACCACCCCAAAAATTTCAATCTCTTCGTGGTTTTCCCCTTTCGCTAACAACACCATAGACACAAACAAAGTAAGAGAATGAACCGCACCACAGGTTCAACCACTTTTTTTTTGCCGTTTTTCCCTTGGGTTGTGTATGTATATATATATGGAAGGACGAGTACTCCCTTCGCACTCCGAAATGATCACCCTGGCGTGGTTACCCGCCAAACATACAAAACTCCCTCGCTCTCCAGAGAAGAATTATTCTGAGGGGCTTCGCTATTATGGAACACTGGAAGCATTAAAGACATTCTCTCAATGAGAAAATCTTAGGCTTGACTTTTGAAGAGCCCGAAAGCTAGGGAATATCTTTACTCTGTCTTATATCGAATCGACTGCTATAGAGCTTCTGAGGTCGCCGGCGGTATTTCCGGTGCGTAAATGTCAGGAAGAGGTCCACAGCCCCTTGGGGATCGCCCAAAAAGACTAAGAATCCTGTCATTTCATGACAGATCTTGGACCTCTTAGCTTATATGCTTGTCATTCATGACAGTAAATATCCAAGTCAACCAACCAGTAACTAAATGATTAGATGTCCACCAGATAAGTAAGTGTTCAAACCTACGAAGTGGGTGATAGAAGATAACTTGCGAACACTGGGAGGACTGAGAAGAGCGATTTTTGAGAAGTTATTGAACCGAGACGTGGCGCGGGACGGTGAGCCCGACGTGGCGGGAATATGGTCGCGTCTACCCTTTTGTTCCCTTCAGGCGGAAGAGAATCTGGAGACGGACGGGTTTAAACGGCTGGATCCCTCGACGCACGGCTATCTGAAGGGAAGACTACACGGCGCAGATGTGGAAATAAGTCGAGATGTCATCTGCCCCCGGGCATGGTCTTCCTTTGAGTCGATTGAATCATTTGGCAAAACGTTGTTGACTCATGATGTCCTCAAACAGATGGTGAGTGAGATGGTACACTCCGACTGGTTGGGACGATAAAGATATCATCAACAGAGACGTGCCAATCTGGGAGGTGATCTTACCTTGTAGCTGAACAACACCGCTCGGCGAAAAGCCATGGGTACCGGCCAGACGCATCGATACATGAACGTGACGATCGGTGGCGCTGAAAATTAGAAGACGTGCCAGCCTGGGAGAAGCCGTTTTCACACACGGTTCGGGACCCTGACCATATATGTCCTTGATGGATCGGGGATTGCAGAAGGAGAGTTCGTTAGGGGCTGTCCGTACGATGGGCCCGTATTGGCAAAGCGCTACCTTCTGATATTGCCCTCGATTTGTGTTTGTTCTTCTCATAGTCGAGTTCAACGAGATGAGCAGATACTTTGAACTGTGCTGAATTCTGACAAGGTAGAACCCGCTCAGGGTTCAGACGAATTCACGGCCGTTGGGTTGGGCACACATGGAATATCACTGATGCCTTGTTGGTGACTACCATGCCCAATGCTTTGTAGGGCGGCGCAGTACATTAGAGATTTACAACACACAACACTCACCAACCGACGTCTGATGTTGACAATCACTCTCACAACACTAACCAACCGACGTCTGATGTTGACCATCACTCTCTGACTTCCCTTGCTGAATCCCCACTATCGACGTTCCCAATTGGTCTGCGCCAAAGGCAGTACAAAGGTGAAAGATAGAGGTTGGGACAGTTCAAAACAGATCGTCTTGGAGCTGACATATTAACCTGACAGGAGCGCTTCCCATGAAGCTCTGATCACCCTAGCCTTCATCGACCTGTCACCATATCCTGGAACCATCCTCAAAGCGATATTCGATCTCGATCTCGATACAGTTCCCGCCGCCGGCAAACGCGTTACTCTCGCCATGGCATCACTGACCTCGTTCGAAGACCTAGCGCATGAACTGCAGGTCATGGTTTGCAGCATGATGACGCCGCAAACATTCGCTGCGTTCAAAATGACAAGCAAAACAATGACCAAGAGATTTGAAAAGTTCAAGTTCCCTGCGCAAGCCCAGCTCTACAATGAAGAAGTCCGAGAGGTGATCAAGCTCTTGGACTCATCATACACGGCTCTTGGACAAGCAATCGTTCTTCACAATCTATCATTCGGAGCCGAACTCCCTACAAATCTCCTTACTTTCTGTCGAGAGATTGTGACAGAACACGGCTATCCCCCCTCACTGGCCTTTCAGGTCCTCAACCGTGCACAGCCTGACATTTTCAGACTGGCTTGTACGAAGTGCTGCAAGTGGAAAGGATTGGAGGCGTTCCCGTCACATTCGATTGGACAAAGGGAGGGAGTCGGACTGACAGACAGCATAGGGAGCCGGCTTGACATTATTACAGATTCGGAAATCCCAGACGGGCTGAAATGCACACAATGCTACCTGAACGCGGAGCCGGGTTTTGCACCGGGATACCGAGGCATACTTACCGGCTGGGAAAATGAGAAGACGGCAACACTGTGCGAAAAATGTGGTGATGTTTCGATATATCTCAACGACTGCCATATGGACGAAGAACCAGAGTGGTGCTGGGAAAGGACACTCACACGGACCTGCAAAACTTGCTTTGCCGACGTCAAGGACAGATTCGACCATATTAGGGCCTGGAAGATGCTTCATGCCGGGGTGCGGACGTTACAGGCGGCAATGGGACAGATCAGTGATAGCAGCGGTGCATGCACGACACCACCAACCATGCCTGGGTTATCGGCCATGCAAATCCAATGGCTCGAGCAGAACGCCAACACCACGGACAACTGATACTGAGGACGATGAATCGACCGAAGCAGCTGACCAAGAACATCACCGCTATCTCCCGCGAAGAGACTCGAATCTCCCATCTAATCTTTTCTGGCAAAGGATTAATATTACACAACTCCCCATATTTCTGCATCCTGGCCTGGGCAAAATGGTCGACATCAAAAACTTATTTTTGCATTTCCTCGGGCAATCAACAACGAACGAAAAAGATGTCAACAAGGCGATTCCAAGAAGAAGAAGAAGAAGAAGAAAGACTCTTTTCATTTCTGACGGGTTCTCTGGCTCCGGTATGGACGGGAGGGGAGGCATGGATGGATGAAACACTGATCAACAGCACTCTCTCATAAGCGAAGAGCTGAAAAGAGCTCGCGGGGCTAATGGCACACGGCGATTGCTGTTCATTGATGAGAACACACGGCGGCAGGGGCTTGTGAGTGAAAGGGGCATGTTGCTGTCCGTGCAGGTAATCAGACCATAGCTTGGCTTACTCTTGCTGGTATCGATTGGAGCTGTGTTTGCGCTTTGTAGAACAAATTGAAATCGTCGAGGCCATGATCCGGGTGGCCAAGCCAGTCGCTGGTCCTGGCCAATGGGACAATGGGAGGCCCGTCGCGTCTCTTGTCACGCAGACGCCACTTGACGCGTCCACAATCAACATCCTCCACTCCTTGTCCATCTTCCCTCTTCCAACTTCCCTGTCGCTGCACAATCTGCACCTCACTATCCGCCCTCGCTCTCCCCCTGAGGACTCGTCGTGATCATGTTCATCTGCTCGGCCGACCTAACCTATCCATTTTCGTCCAGGATCTCGCGTTCCCCCAGACCCCGCGTCCAGAACGGCTCCCTGACTGCGCCAGCGTGTTCACAGCGCCTGGCGAGCTGGTAAGCAGACATTCCCCTTCCTCATGTTGTATCTGGGCCGCAACCCCATGTCTCAATGAAGACCCGATAGACTGATCTCTTGCGCCAGGAATCACACCAACCTCTGCCTCGACCTCATTAAAGCGACTAACTGACTCTCCCGGCGTCGAAGGAGGCTCAGAAAGCGAGAACGTTGACCCAAGCATTCTCGAATCGCTGCACAAACGTGAGAGACCATGCTTCGATGACCATGTCTGATTTGCAGACACATCGCTACGACTTGAGCGTCACCACCCTCCCCCGAACCAGATCTCGTCTGAGCACCACTTTTGTCTCTACTGCCGCCCACTCCCCCTCTCTGTCCCGATCCGCCGCCTTGAAGGGCACAAAGAAATCTCGTGTTCAAGCCCGCAAGCTTCAGAAGCCTACAATCGAAACGAGCAAACCCAAGTCATGGTTCTTCGATATTTTTGAGGAGACGGCGGAAGTGCAGGACTACCGCATGAATGAATGGACAATGACACAGAGCGCGACGGGGCTGGATATTAGTGATGATGAGAGCAAGAGTCTGCACAAGAAGTCGTCTGCGGATAGAGGCAAAGAGAACATTCATCCCAACGAGGTAACTGCACCTATGAAGAGATCTTTGACTGCTGCCGCCAACGCCGGCGCCGTCACCGAAAAGACCTACGAGAGAGACGTCAAGATGGATGGCGCAGCGAGGAGCCCACTTGCAGATCTGAATCCAGCGAAATTCTATGATGAGAACCTTGATGCCACCAGTGTGGTTCTCGTGCAATACCGCGACTGGGAGGCAGAAACCGACGTGGAAGGCGAGGAGACTAAACAGCGCCATGACTTTACTTTCCAGCCACCTACCAACAGCACTTCGTTGTCGTCAACAGCAAAGGTCATCGAAGAACTAAACACACCAAGCCTTGCTGAGATACGGAGTTCTGCCACACCCAACCCACTGGGTGACGCACTACTTGACAAGGTTGAAGCCGCTGGCTATCCATTCACTGACTCGCACTCTGCCCATGCAGACGCCGATGGTGACATCGACATCCGGGAAAGCGAGAGTGCAAAGGATGAGAATGAGAAGGCCGATCTTCAGCTCGAGAATGTTGTCGACGTAGGCAGTATATGCCCTTCTGTTGGCGATCAAAGCGTGTTTGCGCTGCAGGAGCTGTGAATAGCGCAACCGTCATCTTCTGCCATATGTTACCGGGAATTACCAGTGGCATGTCGTCTCGCTCATACTTCTGAGACACGGTCTCCAAGATATCCTCACCATCTCTGGTCGAGCCGAGCTCCGCTCCAACAGAAAACGCAGGCGATGAGTGTCAAATGCATCCGATACCGCTCGTGGATGAAAATCAGATCATCATTCGTCCAGAGCGGGATGAGGAGGCGAGGGAGATCACGGTCCGTGAAGTTGTGCTTGGGTACATGTGGATTGACCACTACAACGTCGGCGATCAGGGTCTTCCGCACCCACTTCGAGTTGGTTCGGTCTCCTCTATTGGTGAGCGATCTCTGATCATGTCGGCCACTGTCTGGTATCCGAGGTGTAACAGTTTCGACCTCGCGAGATCATCGGCAGTCGAGAAAATCGGTATCGAGAGTGAGATCAAAGCTTCAGCGAGAGGAACATACGACCAAAATCTCATTCCAGATCTGCTGAGTCAAATGAATCGATCCTTCGGTATCCACAAGCCGTGACGGGAATTCCCTCTGGACCTCTGCATCAGCATCTTCCAGACTGACCAACCGAGGGGAAAGTCTACCACCAACAAGAGGAGGCTCTGTCCCCAGAACGAGAGATTCTGCCATTGCGCGAGGGCGAGAAAGTGAACAGAAGACTTGCCGCAGCGCTCGCCATGCCAGCAACCACGCGAAGAGAGATTGCTGCTGTCACTCCGCGCTGGCGCACTCAAGTTGCTCTCTAGCGAACGAGGACGCCAGCCCACACTCTGCTTGAGGCTTCAATAATATAATCGTTTTTAGCACTTGTTGGGTTCTCACCATCGCCTCCAAAATCTCCGTTCATATCCTGCGACATTGCTTCCATCAACTCCAACCTCGCCTTCAGCTTCGTCATCCGACGGTGCGGCCAGAACCAAATAGTCACGTGTGACACTGCGAGACCGACGACACGGGCCCGCGAGCATATCTCGCACCGCCGCCTTTGTCCGCCTCTGGCGCACCGATCAGAGAGGCGGTATGGCTTCATCAAGCATGGTCGCAGGAGCTTCCGCCCGGGCTTCTTTCTTCTTGCCCCCGCCGCGGTTCTTCGACGCACGGTACTCTTGGTCAGAATCGTCCGGATCCGGACTCGGATCCGAACCCGGTTCGTTATCGTCTCCCTCGTCATTCGCTAGGTCACGACGACCTATGGCTTCCCCTTCCCATTGACCCTCGCCTTTGCGTCCTCCTTGAACGTCTCCTCTTCTTCAGGGGGACCTCCTCACGCGAAGGCGTCGGTCTGTCTGTGGGAGGCGCGTTTTCCCCTCCCCTTCGCCAACATATGGGTGCACACGATATCCTCGACTTTGACGTTATTGCCAGCATTGGTGTCGATCTCCATCTCTCGATCCCCAGCCCCTCGGGTCAGGAAGTATTGTGTGTACATCAGCCAGTCCGGCACCTCCGTCTCTTGTGGATTTCTCGGCTCTGATCCCTCCCGCTTCTCTCTTTTCTTCCGCCGCACTCCGTACACTCCAGTCCGACGATGTGAGGTCGACCACGGTCGAGGATATGGTGGCTGAGTGAGACGAGATTGCCGTAGATCGCCCCTCGCCACTGGGGGGGAAGTGAGGAGCGAGGTAAGGAGGGTGACTCGCCACGATCCAGCGTGGCGGATGACATCTCGTCCAAGGACCGTGTTCATCGAATACAAGGTTAGGACTTCCTCCTCGTCGCCGTGGGCGTTCCGGGCTTCAACCTCCCGAGTTCCACTCGCTTGTCGTTCTGCACGTCGAGCAGGTTTGCGCTGCTATCGGACTGCCAACCATGACCTGTCGTTCTCCCGGTAAGTGTCGACCGCAAACGGCTCCCGCTCCCTGGCTAAACTGGCTCCTGCATCAGTGAGGACCGTGCCGCGATTGCACATCGATCCGAGGGCCGGCTTAGCAAATCAGTCCAGCTCGAGTATGAAGTCCATGTCGCTTGGCCTTATTCCTGGTCAATACGGCTGTAGACAACCCCGACTCACCCTCCTCCCTCTCTCACACCCTCGCGCTCAAGGGTGATCGGCCGCAGACGTTCCAGTTCGCTCTTTCTCCGCTATTCTCGCCATCGTCCTGTCTGACGATGATGGTGATGACGCCGATGATGATGGTGACGCTGACGCTGACGCTGACAACGACAACGACAACGACAACGACAGCGACTTCGGTGTTCGGTCCGCTCGGGCTCCTGCCGCTGTAAGGGTCGCGTTGAAGGCCTGGCAAGACACCCAACAGCGGTTGACGACGGCCGTTTCTCTTTTCATGGATCACCGCTCGGCGTCAACCCCCTCCGTCCTCGCCCGACCTATCCCACCGTCTCCAGATTTCGCTGGCGATCGTGAAGCAGGCCGTCTGCTCCGACCTCGGAAAGGAAAAGTGCCTCATCTTCTCCCAGTCCCTCCCCGTACTCGCACTTTCAGGCGCAGCTTCGTGACAGCATCCTCCGTGTGGCTGGAAGAGGACCCATGTCTCCCCCAACGCGTCGCGCACACCCTCCCCGGCCAATTCCTGGTCGAGCTTTATCATTCTCGACCCCCCACGCCCTCCACCCCTAGTTTCCACACGGACGACGAAGTCAAGGCCGCACCGTACCGCCTCATGGAGACGTGGGCAGCCTCCTCCTAGGTGCTGGTGATGAGGGGGATAGACGAGGACGAAGATGCACGGCAGTGACGACGGAAGGGAGAAACCGGGGCAATCGTGGCCTGGGGTGACATTCGGTCACGGGGTTCGTGGTGACGAGGTGGACGGATTGGGCTCGTGGTCGACAGCAAGGAACTGAAAGTTCGGTGCTCTCGTCGTCATCGCTTAACGGTGGCTTGGAGGCGAGAGCTAGACATCAGGTTGATTTCACGTCACCCAATTCGCACGCGCTGAGAGAATCGTTACGCAATAGGATGACTTTGCTCTCCGGCCCCTGGCAACAGTGTCGCCCTGTATTTCGATAGCCGAACTCGCACCATGTACCACTTCCTTGTCCTATTCGTTTGGTGCCCCGTGCGACTGCACTCCGCCGCCTTCATGGTGCAAAACAACGTCAACCCACGCTCGCTGTGCGTCTATACTTTGATTTACGTCGCCGTGCGCCATTGCTGGTCACGGGCATCCCCCAAACATCTGCGAAAGCACCCTCGATATCCCTCCCCTTCACCTCGCAGGTCCTCATCCATGGAGACGGACCCAATGCATCTTCCACGATGTCCATCACGCTCCCGCGCTCAACCTCCACGCCTCCCCCAGCGAAAGCTGGTACTGCTCGGGGACTGACTGGTCGAAATCAACGATTGAGACTACCGTCTTGAATAACACGGTTTATGCCTTTCCCAACGACCCTGATCAGTCCGAATATTCAAGATCGCCCATTTTCAGCAAGAATCTTATCGATGAGTATCGACCTCGCCACGAGGGACCCCCTCAGAGGTCATCAATGCGTGTCCCCCTCAACGCCAACTAATTAGGATCAGTCGGGTCACGGCCGCCCAGGTCTGGGGTGAACTGAGCGAGTGAAATTAGGCTGACGTCCCCAGGCACTGCAATTTCACCACTTCGTCAGGTCATCCACCTGCATTGGTCACCACCCCATTCTCACCACCATGGATCCGATACCGAGGCCTCCCCACCATCCCTTTCGTTCTATACGCAACGGAGACCACCGACGTCAAAAGGAACGGGGGAGACGGCACCGACGACAGCAGGGCGATGCTTTACGCCAGCGTCTGAGCGATATCCACACGCACCCGAGATCCGAGCCCTCCAATCCAGACGACAGTGACTACATTGATTCTCAGGTGATATATCCAAAGCACCTCTCCCGTCGGAACCAGCAGACAGAGATGGCGACCATCCGATGCAACCGGCACAGCCAGGTCCGGGCGGTTCAAACGGCGTGGAAGGGGGCCCTGCAAGAGAGTCGACAATTGGTCGTCAACCCTACGCACTACACCTAGCAGGTGGAGACGGAGCGATGGCTTGACACCACGGCACTGGGGTTTCTGGAGCCACGTATGCTCATCCAGGATGTCCAGGCAGACGGAGATGCGGCAGGCCATCTCCGACGCGTGAAAGGCAGGGTTAGAGAAAGATATAGGCACTGAAGACGATTGACAACACCAGAGGATCACCTGAGTAAGAAGTCCTGTAAGAGCCGTCTGTTTTCGGGTGAAGCATCATGTGGACATTCACCATGGTCTGGAGGAGCGAAATCGATCTGGTCGATGCCTTTCCCTACTACTGGCCATCAGGAAAACTTCTGTCGATGACGGACCGACTGAACTCTTGTATCCCAGCCCTGGCCAGCAACCGGATGGTATCAAGCAAGATTCATCCGTGCCTGTCGATATGGGCGTCGACAATGGATTCAAGCCCCGACACTACAACAGCACCCGATCTGTACTGGAGCTATGGCGTTCAACACCAGATCGACAATGCTGGCGGTCAGTTTGACGATTCCGAGCGGCTTACCCAATTCAAGCTGCTACTTGACGAGAGAGAGTCCACGAGAGAATAATATGGGCTCAGTTGCAGGAAACTTGCAAAAGACTGTGTATGACAAAACTCATCAAGAACGAAACCGACTTCATTGCGCACTACTTGGAGAACCTCTTCCGCCATGCCCACGACCGGTTGGTGAGGGTCGGTTATACTTCTGATTCTCGCGTTGAGTTCGTTCTCTGTGTACCTGCAGCCTGGAGAGGAAACGCATTCCGCCGTCTGCATGCTGCGACGAAGGAGGAAATATTCAGCATGGCTGTGTCAACAATCTATTTCGTGTGTCTGAGCGCGAGACTGCAGTGGCTGCTCTCTCAGGGCCGCGAAACTATGCTGCAGCAAGTGTCCAAGCGGGACGATACATGTTTCCCATTCATAAAGCAGAGCTCGAGATCCAGGGAAACTTTGTATGTGGCAGACAGCAAGGGCAGACCGACCTCAGTCACTCAGAACAACGGTGACGAAGAGAGCGGTACTACGAATCACGAACGCGAAGACTATTATCGATTTGACAGTGGTTAGTGTGAATGGTGCTTTACATCTATACACTGACGCCAACGCTGCCTTTAGACGGCGAATCATTCAGCCAAATCGTCTTCGACGTGACGCACCTGAGGAATAACAAACATGTCTGTGACAAGGTCTCTTTCATTACGAAGTATATGCGAGGCTTGTCGTCATTGTTGGTGGACGTAACTTGCGCTATGAGCTCCGTTTACAAGGGACTAACCAGGCTGTCGCGGTTGGTCAGGAAAGCCTTGCAGCTGCCTTTCAGCCGGGAAACGAATGATGTCGATGCACCATACCGAACGACCTCCTCCGAAACGCAACCCAGGCTTGCTCCACTGAAAGGAGCGCTGAGGCGAAAATGGCATTTGCTTCATGAGATCGGCCAAGGTGGCGATGAGGTCGTCACGGGGTAGTGTCAAGAGGACTGATCATTCGGTCAAAGGTCGCTGTTATGCAGTCGTGGTGAAAGGGAAGAGAAGACGACGCTTGGCAGTATGCGACATGGCCGAAATTTCCAATGCTGGGACATTTACACCCCGTGTTTCTCCAGTACCTACTGTATTTTTGACCGTTTGTGGATAAAAAATCCGTCGATATATTATTTTAAATCAAATTCGAGTTCGCACCACTTTCACCAGCCTAGGTAATGTCAACTATCGTGTCCTTCGGCCGGGATGTCTCGTCCTGCACCCTTGAGACGTAAGCTTCGACTTCCAATTGAGCTCGGAGCCCATGCAAGCGGCTTTTGGAGCGAGAAGCAGCTGGCACGTCCCATCTTCCATCTTTTCTCGACTGCTTGTCCTGCCCGACTCAACCGTGGCCACCACGGTCCCCCTTTTTTCTCCGGACGTCCTTCGGCCGCGGCTCGTTGCCCGGCTCAGGGAGTTGTTTGACCGAGACATGAAGGTCGCCGACGGAGCCATCTCCAGGGCCACATCCAGGACGGCCCCTAGGCCCATTGAACTCTTGCGCAGACTCTCCTCGCTTTGCTGGTGCCTTGAGGGGTGCCAATGGGCTCACGCCTCATAGTCTATTTTACCGGCAAGAGTGAACGCACGGCCGCGCTTCTGAAAAAGACAGATCACGTGACCTCGGCAGATTTTGGCGGATTATTCCGCTCCCGACTCCTGCCTGCGTACACCGACAATCCATCATGCCTCCGCACACACACCGACAATCATCCTTTCCATTTCCACCTCGTCGCCGTCCACCAAGTTGACTTTCAACAACTTCATCTCAACACTCCAACATATTCGTTAAGCGGCTTCAATCTTATCGTTTGGTGACGGTGAAATCATCTGTGAACAACGTGTCCTACAGGGTGTGGAACTGACGGATCGCAGTGCCCTAAACTCACGCCCGCTCAGTCTGAAACCTCCTCGATTCCTCCGACCGATCTCTTCCCCCTCTCTTTCTCAATCATTTTCTTCCTCATCCCTCTCTCGACCAAACCCTTTTTCCTCTGACTCTCGCTGAATCTCTTCCTCGCCTCGGTCTCGACGAAACTCTCCCTCCTCTCCCTCTATCTTGCTCCCTGAAAGCCTGCTGGCGTTGGGAAGAAAAGGTGGAACTTTGGCATTACAGACTCGCTGTCAAAATCGGCTTGACAAGCCCCCGTGAGCAGACATTCATCGGGGTCAGCCGAGCTCATTACTCTGCGTTTTGCCAGCAAAGCAATACCTACTTGGATACAATACCTACATACTTTGGGGGCGGCAGTGGTGACCTTCCTAATGCCCAGCAGGTAATCGCCAGGCCCACGCACGAGAACATCTCCAGGATGACCTCCAAGACCACCACCAGGATCACCTGCAGGACCATTCGGGGCCACCTTCAGAGCAACGTCTAGGACTGCGTGCAGGAGGACCTCTAGAACGACCCTCAGACCCATTGCACCCTTGGAAAGTCTCTCCTCGCTTCGCTGTCGCCTTGAGGAGTCCCAGTGGGCTCACGCCTCAATCTCTATTTTGACCAGCAGCCCGAAACGGAAGGGTGAAAGAGCGTTCTGGGAAAATGTTGGCCAAGCCAGAAGCGTCATGACACTGCGGCATGTCGACAGGATAAAGGTCGCAGGAGCCTCGAGATCTTCGCAGTGCTAGTTATGCCGACCAAGTCGGAATCGATGGCGGAGGGCTTCCTCGTACATCTTCCACCTCTTCCTGCCTAGTATTTTATGTGAGGATCGGAAGCTACCTATTTCTCTATGGTGCATGAGCTATGGGATTAGCACTTGGGCCAAAGGTGTGTATGAATGCGCTCTGTTAACGCCTGTTGATCGCACCGCGATAGAGCCCTATCTCTGGCGAGGCTAGTGTGCCTAAGAGAAAGAGACCACAGCCAAGTAGAGTGGTGCTACAGTAGATTCTGTCACGCGCAATTGAGCGAACTTGCTATCGAATTTACTGTCCAGAGAGGTTCCCTTGCCAGTCACACCTTGCCACAGCAAGCCATTCATCTCCCCTTGAGGAAAACACGCCTTTCGCTTCGGATCGAGACAATCGCTTTGACAAACCCGTTGGCGCACATCCGGGACCACCAAGGCCAGTTAGCCTGTTTATTTGAACCCTACGGGTGCCAACGCCGTTTTGGCTCGGTCAACGGGTGGAAACGTCACGTACAGTCAGCTCACCTCAAGCCTTTCGTCTATCGATGTGATGTTGGAGGAGTGGGCGGTGTGTGAAGGCGTGCTGATCCGATCCGCCGAAGGCTCACTCGTAGCCATTCAATTTTCTGTTTCCAGTTCCATGTGGCCGTCCATCCAGCCATCAGACGACACCCCTGCAGTATTCCAACACTGTTTTCCGCGGTGGATCTTTCAGCTGCTAAAATGCGGACAAACAGAGTGTATGCGGCCGTCTTGCGACCCTTGTGCAGTCTATAAGTAGCGGCTTGATACATCCTACTGAATTACGAGAACCTTGAATGCAACAAGCGCAAGCAGGTGAGGTTGTCCCAGCTAATAACCAGACGATGAAATTGCATGTCAGAAAACCTTTTTTGCTTAGGAAACGGACCACACAGGGGAGTTTTACCCTTCTTCGTGAACCCGTTTATTGCTGAATATAACGACTTCTATCACTAAGGATATACACAACAACAGCCATTCCGCTCGTGACTTGCTCTTCTCTCATCGCCATGTTCAGCCACCCAATGCAGGCCTTATCATTCTCCGTTTGTGCTCGGTGGGCTCATCGTAGTAAACACGGAAAATACCGAAACGTGGTACATCTTTGCGAATACTAGATCATCTATCCAGTGGTGTGGAGCATGAATGACCCATGAGGCTGGGGGTGGTCTCTGCCTCATGTTGCATGATAGACTAGTGCTTGCATATGCCAAGGAGGCAGCGGTCCGTAGCCACGGTCACCGCACGTATGGCTTTCCATAGCCTGGTCCTTCAGGAACCCACCTCACTGGCGTTCTGTCATTGATTCCCCGGGGACATGTCGTTCTCAGGAGACCCACATCCATGGACATGCATGATACGGACTTTTCCCTTTGGCAGACTAGTGTAAGGAGGACTACATGCATCATGCCAACTGCTACCAGCGGTTGAAAGGAATGGCCCGGTGCATGAATGCTAGTAGAGCTCTGAGGATTCATGGCGACTCTTTGATCTTTTGACAAGTATTTTATGCACTGGCGTTGGATGAGAAGATTTTACCAACCGGAATGTGGAGTGTCTCGAGAAAGATTTGCTCATGGAGTTGCCTGACCCCGTCGAGTCGGAGAATGACCAGGAACCGGCAATGTACTTGCCTAAAGGTCAGTAACGGGGGACCATCAGGTATAAGAACTGCTCTTGCTAAACCTCCCTGGATGCTACCGGCCTCTTTCAGCAAGTCTTACTTTATATCTGCTCGATTCAGTACACCCATTCTCACTGCATCTTGAGCATCTCGTTCCTAAAGGGATTCTTGGCGTTCTCTACAGTCAGCGAAGCGCCCAGGTCCTCCGAACATGCCCTCTACCGCATCTGGAAGGAAAGACCCTGCCGCAGGCAGCGTTAAGGAAGAGCAGAAGCAACCTCCTCAGAATGGGGTTCAGCAATCTGGTTGGGACCAACTCAATCGGGACCCAGAGCCCAGGAAGAAAGATGAGGACCAAGACTCCAAGAGCAAAGAATGAAGGTGCAATGATGCTGTTCGGCTAAAGGGGTCGTCGTGTGAGCCCCCAGACCCAGATCGAGCCGTTCTCTGCGCTGGCAAACATAGTCACAAGTGGTGTTGCGACCACAGTCGCCGGCACACACGGAGTCATCTTTTCCTGCTTTCCCGTTGCACCGTGCCACGTCGACCCCATCCGGCCAACGAATGCTGATTGCACAGGCATACCTTTCGGCAACCTCTTTTCTTCTATGCCCCAAACTCCCTTCCGCCATGGACTGTGGTGGCAAACGGCTGGGCTAAATCAGCTGTCTCGCTCCTCCCTGGATCACCAAAAATCTGCTTATCAAGCTACCGGTAGTCAAAATAATTGTCAGAGAGCCTTGGGGTGGGATCGTTAGACGGAGAGTCAGAGGGTTTCAACACGTATCTTGATTTGTATAAAGCTGTCCTTGAGACATCGACTTCTCGCACTGTTGAGGGCTTCTCCAGCAGTGCGAGAATAGAGGTCCTATTTATCTCTTTCCTGTGTATGCCTCGTGGGGGCCGCCTTGGCATTTGGGGCCGTTGGCCCCATGGGGGCCCTTCGCCCTTTTCGCCCCATGGGGGCCAAGCGCCTGATGGGGGCCATTTGCCCCATGGGGTGTTGTCGGCCGGGAAGCGCATTGTAACAGTCATTGTAACAGCCCTGCTTCCCGGGTGACAACTTGGGTCTGTTTGCAGTGTGTCGCAGTGCAATCCACAAAGCCACCCTGTCATCAAGGCAGAGACTGCTGCGCATCCGTGTTCGATCAACAAAGCCTTGGTGGGGCTCTGTTCGCAGATATCGCAGTGCTATCAACAAAGCCACCGTGTTATCAAGGCAGAGACTACTGTGCATCCGTGTCCGATCAACAAAGCAGCCCTGGTGGATCTGCTGACAGTATCAACAAAGACGCCCTACCGCCAAGGTAGTGACTGCTACGCATCCGTGTCCGACTAACAAAGCCCTGGTGAGGCTTTGTTTGCAGACATCGCAGTCCCATCAACAAGGACTCCCTGTCATCAAGGTAGGGACTGCTCATCCGTTTGCAGTCGAGAAAGCCCCGGTTGGGTTTATTTGCAGTGATTTGACAAAGGCTTCTTGGTACATCATGCACTTGAGGTGATTCCCACTCCACCGTTGTTATACGTGATCATGCGAAGTACTCGACCGGATATAACTTCCTCCGTATATAAAAAGACGCCCGCCCACGCACTTGCTTGCTATCCTCACTGATCCTCGACTTCTCTTCTTCTGGCGGCGCGCTGACATCTCTTAGGAAATTATTTCGGGTTTTCTTCGATAGCTCGGTCTCTCTAATTACTATTATACCTCTAAGAAGTCACAGACACCATACCGTCCTTGAATTCCTTTCGCAACTCGCGTATAATACTAAATCAAACTTAACATCCACTCTCCGGCCTAAGATATCGGTCAGTCAGGGTTCAACTATTAGGATGGTCACAGAAGACTACGTATCAGCGCAAAAAATACCCGACTTATTTATTAGATGGAGAAAGAGTATAGGCGATAGCAGAAATCATACGATTATCGAAGTGGACCAGACTCAATCTCTCCTAGAGCTCCGATATCTCGCTCCGTTCTATTTGAATAATGACGCTGATATTCAACGCGTTGTTCTGATCAAAGTGACCGAAACGCCAACATTTAAATCTCCGGTATCGACCGAAGTCTCTCAGGAATTCCGAATAGACGAGACAACCGGTATAATTTGGTGCGGTACCGCCAAGGTGATTGGGGTAATGAAGATACTATGGGAGGTGTGGGAACGGGATACTACTGGTGTCCCAGAGTCGATTTTTCAGGAGACTTTCGCGTTCGGAGAGACGCCATCAAGAAATCTTCCTTTCTTGAAAATCTCTAAAGGAACCTATGGCGATACAGCAATTCGGAGGGAGATAGATATTTCTATCAAACCGCAGAAGATGAAAACATTCTGGACTGACTATTGGGTTCACGCGAGCTGGAAAGATGCGGACGAACGGGTGTTTCCGTTAGGTATTCGGAGAGTGAAAGGAGCTTATTCGTCGATCCAGCCGAGCCGAGTCGAGTCGGGTTCACTCTGCAAGCAGGCAGCGATCGTGATAGCTATCGCGGTAGCCATCATAGCCATAGCAGTAGTGTCAGAGAGATTTGGGGTGGGATCGTTAGACGAAGAGTCAGAGGGTTGAACACGTATCTTGATTCTTGATTGTATAAAGCTGTCCTTGAGACATCGACTTCTCGCACTGTTGAGGGCTTCTCCAGCAGTGCGAGAATCGAGGTCCTATTTATCTCTTTCCTGTGTATGCCTCGTGGGGGCCGCCTTGGCATTTGGGGCCGTTGGCCCCATGGGGTGTTGTCGGCCGGGAAGCGCATTGTAACAGTCATTGTAACAGCCCTGCTTCCCGGGTGACACTGGTTGCGTAGGTCGTACCGCGTCTCGGATAGCCACATCCGTGGCAGTTTCTTATAAAAATGGTTTGACATTGTGGAACATGAATGAGGGAACAATCATTCTGCCCTTGGCTTTTAGCGGCAATGGACACAAACGAAGACTACGGTAGGTGCTTGCATACTTGGACATGCAAGTACAAGATATTCTATGAACTTTCTTGGGCTGGGTTAGGAAATACGTTATGCCATGCCGTGTGACCATTGTCGATTGAACTTTTAACCTCGGATGCCATGCGATCACGGTGATCAGAGTCAAGCACCTATTTGCGTATCTCTATAACATGCCTCATCATCTCCAAAGCTGCGGCATGCCGGCCGAGTTCCCAAAAGACAGCAGCCAGATTGTGCCGCGACGCCAGTCGTGAAGGATAATCGTCCGCCGGTGTCTGCTCATGTATCCGCACTACCTCCAGCAGCAACCCCGCCGCCTCCTTCCCTTGTCTATTCGCATGATATGCTATTGCCAACGCGTGCTGCGATCCCAGTCGATCGGGATGATCCTCTACTAATGTCCACCCTTGAATTCTCACCACTTGCTCTAGCGCCCGCACCGCATCTCGAACTCGACCAACGATCCGAATGTTACGACTAATAAGCTCATAAATTTTCATCCACCGCTGCTCGACGCTATACTTATCGATATCGAGGTGAGAACACAGCCGATCGAGTAGCGACAACAGTGTCTAATCGTACCTTAAACTATAAAGTAGCCATCCACATCCCGTCAAGATGCTGCAGCGCGACCGGATTCTCGGACCCAAATGTACACTACGTCTCCCATAACGTGATCGCTTGAAAATGAAAGCGTGGTCTTCTTCGCCATAGACGGGAGGCATGAAGATATTAAAAATTCCGAGCAAACAGTATGCCTAGTCCTCCTTCTTCTTGGTGTTCGGTTTGGCTGCCCACCGCATGCGCTCATCCACACTGAATTGAGATAAAGGAGTGCCGCGGAAGGCCGCAATTGGAATATACGAGATCTCGTGGATCTGCTGTTCGATGGTGCTCCTGCTACCCAGTCGTTGCTCTTCGCGCGAAAAGAACTCCACCGATGCCGGCGCCAAAAGCTTTTGAAGTGTCCAGCCCCGTGTGAGCCACAGGCTGTTGCGGAAGGCCGCCTCCCATGTCCATTCTGTTTGGTTTTCCCCGTCAGGGATAGACACGTCGGCCAGGTAGACATAACACTTGAGGGCATCGCGGCACCGGTGAAACATCGAGTTGATGGCCTCCGAATTCGGTATTGTTCGCTTTGTTGATGCAGCACGTGTCCACCCAGAAGTATTCAAGCTTGTCCTGCTTCGCTTGCTCGCCGCAGAATCGGATCTTCGCATAGCAAGCCTTGTTCTTGAACGATTTGTGCTTCAAATCGTCGAAGTTGACCTCGTCCTTATCGTCTCTCTACGTATGCGAGAGGATCGCGTAGAGAGGGATGTCATCTTGAAGGTCTCCGGTCAGGCTGAGCTCTCCCTGATCGTCGAATTTCAGAAAACGCTTGGTGTTCGAGGGGCCTCTGGCGGGACGTTGCGAGCACATGTGTGGTCTGATAGGCACACCGTGCCTTTCGCGGTTCGACTAAGCTTGAATGCTCGTTATGGTCCGCTAGGGGATGCCACCCTCGCAGGCAGAGGAGGCGAAGAGAGGTAGTCGTGGTGGCTGCAATGACGGCGAGGTAACGGCGAAGTTGGTTGGGAGACCTGGGCGCGGTAAAAGCTGCACAGCGATGAGCGATTGAACGCCTTGCGGCCTGCAATTTAATGCTAAACCATGGCCAACACTGAGCCAGCGATGATACAGATGCATTGTGAAGAATATCCGATCGGTAAAATAACAGCAAAGTGGTGGAACTGCCTTCAAATGACCGACTCTGTGGCTGCGATTTGACGTGGGAAGACGCAATGGACAATGGACCAGAAATGACCACGACGTAAATGGCAAGTCTTCCGGGTCACATGCAATCACAGCCCGCCAACGCAAATCGGCCTATTTTCAGCTTCCCCCTTCACCCTCGCAGGAATCTTTGGGGACCTCATTGGATTTCCTACGTTCTCAAGATGCACCAACCGGGTCTGCGGCTGAGCCGGATGAGTATATTGAGTATTTTGGCGCTTGCCACTCTCCTCAGGTTGCACAGATCATAAGCGCCCTTGAAGCCTCCACCTCCCAGTGCGCCGTTTTGCACATGCCAGCCATCCCCAACAGCCTCCAGTGAGTCTGCTCTTCGAAGACCTTTTTCGCGCTGGCCCTAATAGAAACGGGAGGCTATCTAAGTGCACGTTTCACCGAGGGCCTATGTATATCTTCCCCCGTTTCCACGTTCTATTCAAGAGGTGGCTGGCAAAAGGGGGCTTGGGGTTATCCACAGGCACTCATACAGTTCTGTGTCGCTGAGGACAGTCAGCTGCTGATGAATCAAACCGGATCGTTTGTCGGGTAAAGATATGGCTTCAAGCCCAGATACTGGTCCATGACGATTCGTCGCAGCCAACTGCACCTCCAGCAACGGTAGGCGAATCTGTCGTGCGCCAGTCATGTCCCCACCAACCATGTCGTCGCAGAAAGCAGTACCTCTAGCCGGCTGTCATTCCCACAAGACCACTCGCGGATGGACACCGAGCGTCCTTCACAGATTAACGGCGACACCTACCCTCAACCGCGCGGTCAGGGGCAAGTCAGGCAGAAACGGAAACGACCGCAGTTGGAGATCTCTCGTCCAAGTTGCCGAAGCGCTCACAATGACGGCGGTCAAGCACTGCCTGTACCTACCGACGACAACAACGGACTGCGCCAACCACCGTACGGTAACAGGAAGCACCGAACCGACCACCCTACCCTAGTCAACCACAATGGCCGTCACAACAGAGTCAAAATTCTTGGATCTCAGAAAATCCTCCCTCTCATTCTGAGGTCAATAGATAAGGACCACCACCTGGATCAAACTCACGAGATATACCCAGGTCGCCAAATCGAGGCAATTCTTACCCTCCGCATCCTCGGTCTTCTTACCAAGCTCAGCCTTCAGTTCAAATACTGTACCCTCCCCAGCCATGCGGCCTCTCAGCCGTCAATCTTTATTGTTGCTGGCCCGCCATCAGCTCCTCTGCCACAGCAGTCTACATATCCACCTGAAAACATGACTCCCTCGTCAAGTCATTTCACTTCTACAGCTAGTGCAAGATTGTCTTCCCCAGGCTTCGACCAAGCCAGGCCCGGCTTCAGGCTTCCAAGTCAAGAGGACATAGAGAAGTCCAAGATATTGAAGTCGTTGCAGTATGATCGCTTCAATCCTACCTTGGTGTATGAGGGTCAACGATGCGAGCGGACTCTTCAACGGTACAATGTAGTCTGCAAGCTGGACAGTGGGCTCTCCGAGCAGGAAGTGCGCAACTTATTGATCAGGGTGGTTGATCTAAGTCAAGACACGACGCACAAGTTTCCATTACAAATCATGGCAAGGGCTATGTCGGTCTCGAAGTTCAAATTGAGGCGCCTTTCACGTGCACATATGTGTATAATCTCAGAATTCAAGATGGTGTGTATATGTAGGCAAGGACTGCACGTTTGATAATGCCGGCATAATCGAAATAGGTCCTCGCACAATTGCTGGTCCAAGCGCCGCCATCTTGACAACTGACTACTGCAAAGACGCTCTTCATCGAAAAGGAACAAAGGGGTACTAGATCGCCAATGGTGTGTACCTGACTGCAGAAGTGGTCGTAGGCACCAAAGCTGTGATCTCTCCTGGCGTGAAGATTGATGATATTGCCACCGTAGTCTACACCTTTACGCTGTGATTCGCGGGTCAATGAAGACAAATTAGATACACCGAGCGGGCCCGGGTCAAATTCTCAGTGACATTCGACGCTAATGTTAAGTCTTGGTCAACGTGATGACTCTCTTCCTGTCCTGATCCGCGCCCCAACAATCAAACTTCACCCTCGGCTGCGTTCGTGATGTCACTGCAATGCAAGTCTGAGGAGGTTTCATAACGACAGAGGTACAACAGCGAACTTATTGCTTGCTCGTTACTTTCGCAACAGTAGCTAAAGTGAAGAGCATTAATTATTTGGAAGCCGGTCACCCTCAGTTTCCGGTTATGCAGGATGCGGAATCACCTACAGGATCACCTCCAAGACAACCACCAGGACGACCCTCAGGCACATTGCACCCTTGAGGAGTCCCAGTGGGCTTGCTCGCTGCATGCCAGATTCCCAAGTCAGCCGATAGTGCCCCAAACTTCATCGCACTGCTGGTGGCCTTGACCCCAACCTTGGCGCAAATACAGAGAGTCGTGGCCTTCGATAATACATTTGACTGTGTGTTCGCTCTGATCGACGTCGTCAGCTGACCAAACCGTTGATGCCTGTACTGACGCCGCCGAAATCGAAGAATACCTTGCTCGGCGGAGATCATGAGAAGTTTTTCCTTTCCCGCGACAACGACCCGACCGCTACGACTCTAAATAACGGAGATGCAGAGCCAGTCCTTCGAGGCGAGTATCTGGTCACACGAAGGGAGCTGGACGCGACGCCGGAAAGCCAGGGAGCTTCTTGAACCGTCGCCATGGTTTTCTCTGTGTTGTTATGCTTTTCTCCTGTGCCTACAGACCAGAAGAGATGGAAGCAAAATTCATCCCCATCCCAACAGTTGGATGACAAAAGCATGGCGGAACAGACAATGAGCGTTGGGCCAGACGAGCCGTTGGTCGCCAAGCAAACCTAACTCTCTCCACGAGTGATCTATCGGTCTCTCCAGACAGTCCTCCAGTTATTGGGAACTCATTGTCAAACGACGTGCTCATGACCGACAACGACAGCCAGGACATGCTCAAGAACGGCTTCCGTTATCGAACCCAAGTTCACGTGGGCCAATCTCTTTCTCTATTCAACCAGACGCAGTACTGTTCCAGCCGCCTATCATGCCCCGCCTCGGCGGACAACTTCTTCCAGGCCGTCTTCTTCGGCAAAAAACCGATTCCGGAGGGATTGATGAGGGATAGATACCGCGGAGCCCCCGACTTCATTCCACCACCTCATCCTCTTGATACCCCAAATCACGTCAAGATCCGATATGACAGGAATCAACCTGCGTTATATCTCTGGTTCGAGGCGAGCCCTATTGGAGAACGCCCGTGTCATCAACCTTACTGTCTGTTGCACAGAAAGATGAAGACGTGGCCCGCTATAGCTATCGCAGGCGCTTATCCAATAGCGACTGGAATGTTTAGGATATTTATGTTCGCCGATGGAATCTCTTGTCGGCGTCGCATTTCCCTTTGTTTTATGAGGAGACGCAGGGCTATATTTACCTCTCTGGTGTCTAGAGAAAAGGTTCTATGAGTCTTTTGCTGCCTGATGACGAAATGACCGTCATTGTCACTGCCGTGCACACGGAAAGGCAAGACCTGTCCACACCGGGCCAGGTGAGAGAGTACGGTAATTAGCCGATATGGTCCCGTGCTACGTACAGGACAATGCGGTACCCTGATTGGGTACCTGAGATGGTGGCGGCTTGGCAGATAAGGGGGGCTTGGCAGAGGTGGTCGCCACACAAAAGCGTGGCAACTCACTCTTTCCTTTCCTTCTTTCCTCCCTCTCCCCCAGTTTAGTCTCTCCTTACATAGGAAATCACATTCTTGGAGCGTTCTCCATCGCATATGTGCCCTGCCGTCACAGTCATATTGTGGTAATTTTGGCTATCCTCAAATCGAGACGTCTTTGACACCCTTTCTTACCTTCTCCACTGTCACTATCGACAAAGCCGATAGCTGAGACCTTTCTGCACCTGAACAGCACGGCCTCCCATTCAAATCGAGACACCTTAGCTTCGCGCTTTCCACGCCCTCCGCCTCGTCGAACCAACCAATCTCATGGGGTATCTGATTTGAGACAACGATTTCTCGTGGTGTGACAGCAGGGGAGTCCCTTTTTAACGGTGTCGCCCCCCCGTCGAACTGCGGAGATCTCGATGTGTGAAGACGGCATCCTCCTTAACAACATCGACCCCCTTCCGTCGAACTTTGGAGACACAGGCCGTTCATCAGGGAACACCCCCGACCTTACCGGCTGGATGGGATGTGTTGACTTTCTGACGACGCCATGGGCATGTTATTCTCCTTCTTGGACCAACTCGGAGGTTCAAAGGACGGTAGCAATTAAGATATTACACAAGGAGCCTTCTTGAAACCGACGTGCTTGTCCCTTGAAGACGTGGTGTCTATCTTGTCTTTTATAGTTCTCCCTGGGTACCATCAAGGCTATCACTGAAGCCGAAGTCATCCAGGGCAGCAACGGTCTTGATGTCATCCAATGCGAGCCTTGGTCAGGGAAATGACCTCGACCACGTGTCGAGCCAGACACAGACGGCGCAGCCCCCGAAAACGGCCAAGGACAAGATATTGCAGGAGTCTCGGCAGGTATTTGATCGTGCTGCAGCTGTTCTCCAATACTGTCTGGGGCGCCGCTGGGGTCGTATTCCTAAATGCGAGCTCCGCTAATCTGAGTTCTGGGTCGAGCATGAAAACTTCTGGAGCTGGGGTATCTCAACTCCATCATGCTACTTACAGTGGAAGTAGCCACTCCGAACTCGGGCGACGTAACTCGTTAAATCGAGCACACTGCGCCTTTTGCGCCACAACAGCTACAAATCGGGAACCATGTGGAAGCAACCCAAACAAGCATCGTCTGCTAGGATGGCAGCAGACTTCAAACATGTGCCACGAATTCGAAGAGCTCTCAGCTGATCGATCCTCTGCTATTCTCCTCGAATGCCTCTTGGGTGTATCGAAGCCGACTCGTACTCACTGCGTTGTGCTCCAAGATGGCTTCGTATACATCCTCGTCACTTGGTCGTTTATTGATCCTTACCCTTCGATCGACGCAGGCTATGAGGTCACAGTCGGAGCGCCCTAGTCGCTTGAGGTCCTCCAGAGACCGGATCTTAGAAGTGCAGGTCGATGCCAATGCCAGTGCCATTGTCTCTGACTTGGATGACATCGAGAGTGTTGCTGCCCTGGATGAGCCGTCGGTGTCGGTCTATCATTTGAACTTGAATGGGGACGACGACGTTGAGGTGTTGAACCACGAGTCGGCTCACACGCCTTGGTTCGATAACTCAAGTGACAGCGACTATGAACGGCTTTAAGAGCTGGCTGCGAATGGAGGACCATTCCTGGTCCACCTGGTACACGGACAAGTCGTTCTCCAGGGAACCCATTCAGCCCAAATCGATTGGACCCAATCGACTATCTCCACCCTTCGATCCTTATATACAACTAGGACAGCGCAACGGCCCTCCCGTCGAACTTCGGAGATCTCGTTGTGAGAGGCGGCAATCCTCCTCAACTACACCGACTCCCTTTCGTCAAACTACGGAGTTCTCGTGGTATAAGGATAACAATTCTCCTTAACGATGTCGACCGCCTCTCGTCGACCACAACGGAGGTCTTCGTTGACGGCGTCGATCTCCTCCCGTCGAACTGCGGAGATCTCGTGGTGTGACCGCGGCGGCGGTCTTCCTTAACGGTGTCGCTCCCGTCCGTCCCCCCCAGGAGGAATGCCTGCACTGGTACCGAGATATCCACCGCGCCAGCTCGGTATCACTCCTCCACACTAAATGGAACAAAGCGAAATAAGTGAACAAACTGTTCCCACCACCAAAAGCTTTTATGAAAGGTCTGATTGGAAGTGCCAGAACTAGCGCTGGAAGCCGGGATAGCGGAAGTGCCAATATTGATTCGGAATCGTTAGCCCAGAGCAGCACCAGCAGCTTCGCCTCTCGACAGCTATGACGGAGCATCGGAACGAGCTGACTAAACGGCTATTGATGCTGTTGCCAGGTGCCGAAGTGTGACAGCAGCAGATATTGAGCATCCGTTGAGAAGATATGCCACTAACGCAGTGTCTGGGCAAGTGAATCTGGGTTGACGACTTTGTTGCACTTGGGCGGCCTCCATAGTGAGGACTCATCTTAGTCACACCGCTCACATATGCATCGTTGATTGTTACTCTGTCGGTGCCTGGAACAGTATGACACGATGGGCCTGCGATGGACTCCGTACTCAGCAAGAAAAGAGTGCGGGAGAGTAGATTACATTCCGTATCTGTCTCGACAGTCCATCCCAAAAAAGAGTCCCCACAGGGAGTCAGGGATTCTACCGCAGAGACATGGCGCAAGCGATCTCGAGCAACATGCGTCCTTCTCACTTTTTTTTGTCTTCTTTCTCTTCCAGCTTGAGTTTAACATGTGTAGTGGCCCTCCCGATGGTGTTCTGACAAACTGGCAGCAATGCTGTTCTCTGCAAACATCTTGTTGCAATGCCGCGATAGTCCGAGGGAGTGCGGTGATTGCGCTTGAGACAGGCGACTGGGGCTAAGACAGCCTTGTCTGCCAAATGACAACCCGCAGCCACCGGGCATTCAATCGTTTGGTGGAGAAAACTACAGTGCTGACCATTGAGCAACGCGCCGGTCCTTGAGTTCTACCACAACCCTCACCAAACGCCATACCAACTCGCGAGCAACTACAGTCGCGAATGGACTTTGTTTCTGTCCTCGTCAAGACGCTTGCCCAGCATATCACATCTCGATCTGAGACCAAGCGACCTCTCGCCTGGACTAGGGAAATGACTGCAGCGTTTCCGTCCACACCTATCTTACCTCGACGCTCTTGTTTGTTCCATTTCTCCTGTTACATCCATTCCCTTTATCACGACTTGTAACCAATTTAGCTGCTGCCACCTTCGCTTTCGAGATCCTCGTGTCTGGAGGCAGTGGTCGATGCCAGGGCTGAGGGCATTGGGCTGGGAGAATCATATGCTCGTCACGTCGGAGACTCGACATGCCCACGGCGCATGCACAGAAACGTGGCTCCAGGGTTATCTCGCCGGTTATGGAGGAAACATTTGGGCTGTTCACACGGCCCAGAAACTGCAGAATGAAGCAGAGAGATTGGACAACGCATTGCTGAATTGGGCATCTCAAGTTCCAACCTCCTGGAACCCGTGCCGGCATTTTGTACCCACGAGCCCATCTGGCTCTACCCGGACTTCTTCTCCCCCGAGGTCTACAATTATCCCAGTATTGTGTCTACCGCTCTGTGGCTAAACTACTCCGCCACAAAGTTGATGCTCGATCAAGCGTGGCTGAAGATCCTCGAGATCGTCCAGTCGTGGTCGGACGACTCTGCTTGCAGCAAGCAAGTGGAGCAGTGTCGCTCGCGCATCGTGGCTACAGCCAGTGATGTGTCCTCGGGTGTACCATTTGTACTCGGAAAATCGCATGTCACCAATGTGGGTGTTTGACGAGGCAATCCAGAAGCAGTCATGGAAACATTTCATCGCTCCGTCAATTCTTCCAATGCCATCGCGCAACTGACCCTCCATTCTCCATCCGTGGGCCTCTAGCTCAAAAGTCTGAGGCTGGCCGCCGCCTCGGCCTCACATCCACCACGCCGGTGGCTTCATCCCCTGCCCAGGCCAATGTTGAGGGGTCCGTGCTGCGCCTCTCTTGTTGTCCTTCGGCCACATCCTTTCTGTCCTCAATCGCCATATCACATGTCTGGCTTCTACGCACGCTACGTGCCCTCAACAGCAAGAACTGACAGCACTGCAGACAGCAGCGTACATATCACGAGGCCGCTGGGCGGCAGGTTGATATAGAAGCCTACTAGTGTCAGCAGATCTGGGGTACATTAGTATCAGGGAAGCACGAACACCATCTCCAGGACACGTCTTGCGTGAGAGAAGCGCAGGCGTGTTCCGAACATTGGCATGACACAGACAGTGGGACACGAGGAAGGGGGCTCGATAAGGCAGTCACGTCAAGCACGTGGTGATCCCGGCCCTGAAGGAGTACCAGCGCGAGCAGATCCAGAAGGGCCTCGTCTTGCCGCAACCGGGAAACTGGCAGGCTCATGATGAGGCTTCTCTCCAGTGTGCGTACGGATATGTCGGGTTTGGTGCTCCAACGATGGAAGGCTCGGTCACAAAGAGGAGACTTATAGGGTCGAGATTATCCTTTTCAAGCTTCCACTCTTTATTCTGTGCTGCCCCATCTCGTCATATCTATTCTGTACATTCTCAGTCTGGTCGTTGCCGCTTACGCCCAGCTGCATAATGCGGGCGTGGGGGCAGAGAAGAGCGGACAGGAACAGCACAGCAGGAGGTGAGTCTTGCTGGGAGTCTCGTCCCCGTCCCCGTCCCCTGCGACAGCAACAGAGGGAGCGAGCCCTGAAACCCCTTCTGCCGGTCGGGCAGGAAGCACACAGGCTAGCCAAATAAACAGACTCACTCGGTCACAAAGACGCAACTCTGCGGACGGGGAATACTTGTACACGTGTGACGGGCGGGGAGTACGAAAACGGGGACAGAGACACGGTCATGCTGCAGCATAACTTCGAAATTGAGCACAAAGATGGGAGCACCGAGACCAGGACGAGCCTGGCGGAAATCTCCCAACGGCAGAGATAAATCCGAGTCACCCGTCGAGGTATCGCCCAAGCTGTGTGTGGAAGAAGTGTGAAGGAGTAGTCCGCGTCCAGGCCAGATCAAGAGAAGGACAAGTGGTGCACCTTTAACGCGGCCATGGATATCAAGAGTACGAGCGAGATCGAGAGCGTGATTACACCACCAACTGGACCGAAAGCCATGAGACTGCTGGTGATAGGGATCAGGACCTGTACTCCCGCAGTGAAGTTGTATGACATCCTGAAGTACGCCGGCCTTGCTGCCCGGCAAGAGCCGAGTGTCTGCTCAGAGTTTGGCGGTCTCTAATGACGAAGCTTCCTGCTGCCGACTAACCCCGGTGATTGTCTTGAACTGACAGAACTGGGAGTCGATGATTCGCCCTCACCGTCTTAAGGGGGGTCTTGGTGTGAGAGAAATTCGGAGAGATCAAAATATACCTCATGCCCGTTATGTACGGCTTCGTGACCGTCGGTGGCTGGACCAGTGGTACCCGTTCGCCGAAACGCACCACGTGCGACACCTTCTTTTGATCCAACAAGCTAACATAATATTCAAAGTATGGCCTGGGGATGCGCAGAAGGAAGTCCAGCCGCCGTCGACGAATACTACGACAGAGTAAATATCGAGTCCGTGGATGCTTGGTTTCGGTCTGAGATTGGGTCTGTCTATCCACACGCCACAGGGACAACGCCAGAGCCATATCTTCGGGCTTGGAGAGCTTACTTTCTGGGGGCCCGAGCCTTATTGTCGTCGGGTGAGAGATCCGTAGACGGGGCGCAAGTGTTTGCGCAGGATCCTTTCGCTCCTATTTTTCTCGAGAGCTAGGGTATTCCTAGATCAGGTGGAAGCACTTGAGTCATGGTCTGGCCCGGCATGGGCTCCGAGGTCGTGTTTGAGCTCTACTCCCGCCAGGGCTGTTACTATCTGCGCGTGCTTTTTGGCGGCCAGGTACTGGAGTTGCGGCAAGACCTTTACACCATTCTGCTCCCTTTCCACTTTTCGATGCCAGCAGGGCCGGATATCAAAGATCAGATCGCCCAAGCTGTGAACAAGACAGTGCAGTCCTAGGGATATTTATACCCTGCCCATCATCGGGCCTTTCGTGTCTAGCTATATATGTGAAGCGAGGAACTCAGAGGTCCCGAGTCATCTGGAGATTAGGCACGTACAGCCCAGAATATGGTGCGGCGGCTAACAACATACAATGATGGAAACTCTGTCGACCGATGTTGGTCGGTTCTCCGGAAAATATTTTCGGTTGAGCTGGTCGAGAAACTGCAATGGACTATCAAACACGGGGGAAAGGCTCTGAGCGTTTCAAGGCGACCGACCAACCTTCTCATGTGCTACGGCAGATGAGCCTCGACTGATTGGAAATCCCTGTTCTCTCCACTTGCACAAGACCAAAGCAAAGATTCGTCAGCATGTGCTGGTGACTTCACCCAAAATGGCTTGGGTCTTCTCGATGTATTCTTCGTTGGGTCGATTTCTGCCAGGAAGGAAAGTATCGACAGAGGGAGTAGATTTCATGACTGGCGCTGCATTCCGCAAAGCGACAGGATGGACCCAGGACGCTTGCATCGAAGAACACGAACGGATTGATCGGCTGAGTCCAAAGCCTCACTCGCTTGTGGGCCGTGTTGAGATATGTACAATTGTAGAGTTGGTGCTGCATCCTATACCAGTGTAATGTGTTTCGCCTGTTCTTCCAGATGCTTCTACGACACCGAGTCAACCATGCTGAAAGAATGACCGAGTGATGCTGCGGAGGAAATCTAGGTCACCGTCTCAAAGAGTAACGAGCTGTACCGCGGCGATAACGTCGTAGATCGCACAGGAATTTGTTCATTCACGAGATCGACCCTCCCCTGCGCCTTGATCAGATCAGATTAGTCAACATTCTGTAGCCTTCCGCGAGCAGCCAGGATTTCGTCTTTTGACTTTACCAAAACTTTTCTTGATATAGGCTGTGAAGAGGTCGAAGATCCCGCTGACCACAAGGTCGCGTCGACGTCGACTCCTAGCTCACCGTTGTCTTGCCCGTCTAAGGATCGCTTGAAGCCCACACTTCCAGCCTCGTCCGCGGGCTTTCGGCCTGCCTGTATCCAGCTTCAAGTCTTCTGAATGCACAGAACGTGCGGCAGAGACTCATCATCTCACTCCCTATACACACCCGCCGAAAGCGTTCACACGAGCCGCGTGAAGGCGACCATATAAACGCTCCGCCCACTCCTAGGCGTCAGGAGAAACAACCACACCGTGCGTTGATTGCGAATTTGGCTGGCCAAGGTCAGCCGCCCGGGCATACTTCGCAAAGTTCTGAGAAACTAGAGCGGCAGAAGGGCCAGTAGGGACAGCACTCGTCTTGAAAAGTCGACTTTGGCACGCGCTAACGTTTGCTTGTGCCACGGCGGCAGCGTCGTTGGTGCCATCGCCACAGAAGAAGGGATCGACGAGGCCGTGGTCAAGGCATTGAGGCAGATGGAGCACGACGTCCAGGGTCTTCAGGGATCCAGCCGAGCAGTAGTAGGTCGCTACGCCGCAATCCGGGCACTCGAATGAAACGTGAGCCGGAGGTTCCGTGCTCGCGCCCTCGATCTTTCTCGCTTCAGGATCGTGGGGGTGAAATCTGTACGCGAGTCTCTACTTCTCGTGGAAGCCAGTGGAGAGGCAGGTCAGAGTCGAGAGCGTGGTGGAGAGGCTCAGTGCCGAGGAGGAAAAGTCGGTGCGAGCTGTGGCCCATAATGTGTTTGCACGGGTGAGGGTCGACGTCGTAAGAATATAGTGGTTGGCCCGCATCTTTTTCCACCCCATCATCCTCGAATATCCAGTCGAAGGTGGTTCTATATGCCTCGGAAATCAAGTTAGAAGATGCTATTAAGCCGAAGCTTCTTACCTCCGTTCACTTTCATTCCGCGTTCCGGGTTTGACACCCAAAAACTCGCATAGATGTTAGACTCCGTGGTCAGTGTTCCAAGACGGGTCGCTGACAACCATTACGCCAATCCGAGCCGAAGCGCGCTCCTCGGCCCCGGGAGGCCGGTAACGCCTCTCTCCTCCAGCTTCCGGGTCCAACCCCAAGACGAGCGGCTCAAGCGTTGTTCAGCTGCTCCACAAGAAGGGCTGGTGTTTCAAGATTATTGGATCTTGTTCTCATGAAGATGGTGTGATTGGACCTGACACCACCTTCTTCAAGTACATAAGGCCGGAAAGCCGCTGGGCTATCTTCCCATCCTGTCTCACTATATCCAATGTATGACTTGCGGCCACGCCACGTCGTGTGGACGGTGGGTCGAGCAAGAACGATGATATAACTGATATGTTCTTACCGCAGTTATGGCACGTCGCGAGTTTCGCCGCACGCTTTCAGAAAGCAGAGCAGCGCGTCGTCCGGCCGCCAGCGTGCGCTTGGACGCTGGCTTCCGGTTGATCTTCACCGTCGGCTTCTTCAGCGCCATGTCCACAGTAGACGTAATGTTGCTGAGGACCTGGGCTTCCTTGCAGGATCTCGTGCCGCTGCACGACGCCCTCGGTGGCTTCAGTGTGAGTATGTAGAGTTGGGTGGCGTTATCCTCTTCCCACGAGGTGGCGTATAGATCGCCCTTGACCTCCTGTCAAACTCAATGCCATCATCACGATAATCTCGAGAATATGACTTTTCCTGTCCATATTCATGCATGTATATATGAGATAAATGGTCATAACTCGATCAAACACTCGCTCCGCTAAATCGCCAGTAGATTATCGCGAGCATGCCGGGAGCCCTATCGCATAGTAGTTGGCGCGGCGACGTTACAAATCCCCCGGTCCAAGAATAAAGATGTGGAGGAAAGCTCCGAGGGAAGCTCGAGCCCGTCGCCGGCGAGACTGAACCCTGGTATTATTTCGCAGGCATGGAAGGAAGAGAGAGAAGAGCCAGGGAGACAAAGACTGAAGGAATCCAGCCGATATTGCGGGACGTATAGGTCGATGGTTGGTGCATCTGAAGATCTTCTTGGATTGTGCCGATGGACACCATGAAGCCGAACGAGGCACCTCCTCGATTTGGGATTGTGGCGGGACTCAATCATGGAACGCGTCGAGATCCTCCCTGGCAACTCATCCGGCCGTGAACTGCTCGTCGTCGCGGCGTTGCACCAATATGAAGGTCTGGAACAGAGAGGGCAGGTCGGATCCGACTCTAGTCCCTCGCCGTCCCACAGCGAGTCGCGTCCGCTCCCGAGGTGCCTTCAACATGTCCCTCCCTCGATCCATTTGTGACCGGTGCTGGCCGTGGGTGCTTCTCAAAAGGCTTCGGGCCTTCGGCTGGACCGCTGCTGGGAGTGGCAGATCCCTCAGCGGCAGCATCTTCTCTGGCCACCTCGTCTAGCGCTGGGCGTTTTGCGTCTGGCAAGTCAGTCGGGGCAGAAGGAGAAGAAGAATCTTCCAACGGCCATTTTGCCGAAGACACGGCCGTGGGGAGGTGGGTGAGGCAGCAATCAACCATTAACAAAGGGGTTAGCTGTCCTCGAAAATGAAGCTATCCAGACACAAATCCCCCGAGACTACTGCTATTCGTCTACCGACTCGTACCTTCTTGATCTCCTAAACTGCCACTATCAGCGGTTAATACATACATCAGCCAAATGCGGCCCGCACCCTTCCCCTCGACCTCTCAGCTCACCCTCGTGCCTCTACCATCTATGACACACTCTTTCGTGTCTTCGCTCTTTCCAATCGAGTTACTTCGGGCTTTGACTTTTGAACATGTTTTCAATAGCATATAGATGAACAAAACTAACAAGGAGGACAAAGACGGCGCTGGACAGCCACGCATACGCGATGGGCTTGCCGATCGTGTACCCGAAGGCTTTCTGTGGCTCTGTGATTCACTGAAATATAGTGTAGGGTGGCGCTTTCACCGCGTGACTCCCTAAGGCGACCTGCTAAGCGTGTCGAAAAGACTGAAGGTGAAAAAAGACGAGTACTAGGTACTGGGTACTGGACACTAGCAGTGGTAGTGGCAGTGGTAGAGGTAGAGGCAAAGCGAGTCCGTCGCCGTTGTACGAAGGCGCTTTTCCCACATTATTGATCAAAGGTCGAGTGGCACGTGACGTTACAAAAAGCAGCCAATCGGACTTCAGTGCTCGTCCGCACCGAGCAAAACCGCCGCTTCTTCGACGAGGTTGGCTATAGATACTGTTTTCGCTTCGCTCAACAGGATCAACAGACGATGACCCAGATAGGCGGGTTCTTTAATGATGGGAAGACTTTGTAAGCGGTGCAAAGGGTGAGTTTGCAAAGTCCGACACCAGGTCACCCAGCCCAGAACTCCTCGGCCTCGGAAATTCGCAATAGTACCAAGCACAACTCCATTTGCTCCGGCAGCGCTCTCTCTCTCTCGCTCTCTGCCTCCACATCTGCATCGATCTCATTCTCATACCGTCGGCCTGGTAGCTGGCTCTCCTCGTTGATGTCTTCGAGACGCCCTACTTATGTACTGAGATTGTCGGTAGCTGTTACTCGGGCTCCCCGGCCGACAACACCCCATGGCCGAGTGGCCCCCACAAGGCACACACAGAAAGAGATAAATAGGACCTCTATTCTCGCACTGCTGGAGAAGCCCTCAACAAGTGCGAGAAGTCGATGTCTCAAGGACAGCTTTATACAAATCAAGATACGTGTTCAACCCTCTGGCTCTTCGTCTAACGATCCCACCCCAAGGCTCTCTGACAGGCGCCTGCGGGCAGGCTGAGCTACGCACACGAGGCGAGGGTTCGAATCCAGGTGGTAAAGGCTTCAAGGTCGCAAGTGGATTTTTGAGATGTGTGAGGGCCAAGACTGGGCGCCAAGAGAATATCTCGAACCTTTGGTGGGGGTTCTCTACTCCACCGTACTACCACGGGGGAGCCTAGAATCTATCGATAATTGATAGGATTCTCTGTCTTTTTCCCTCTGGCAGGGAATTGAGGCACTGATCACGCGTGAAAGCCACCAGGCTTGTGGCCTCCCCGCAGCGTCCACCGCAACACAGCCCGCTCATCAAGTCCTTGCAAAGGCGTGTTCGGCCTGACCGGGAGAGAGAGGAACTGCTCGCCACTGTCTCCAGCCCGGGAGGAATTGGTGCGTCTCACTCAAAACTGGCACGGACACCCGATTTCTTTGGCGACCTCGGAGCCAGGCCATCTCATCACTTACTTTCCCTACCAGCGACAACATCCCGGCCGGCAGTTCATCATCATCATCCTCATCAGCCCATCTACGCCACACCACATAGCCTGATCTAGTACATAACCCAAAACATATGCGAATTTCATGGAAAGGTAGTCTAGACTTAGGCGACATCCCAATGTACCGTCAGCGCTATACAGGGGAGCATTAGGACGTCGACATCATTCCGGCCATCGTCGGTTCATGAAACATCATGATTGGCTTGGACAGGAAAGCGACAGTTGCCATCTGGGACCCAGCGTCGACGCATCCGGAGCTCGTGACCACACGATGGGCCGCGAGCGCGTTGAACTGTGTCCGACAAGTGCCCCTCGACCCCGAAAATGGCTTTTCACTGCGCCCAAAGACGCGGTCATCTTGTCTCGGGGGAGATATACGGTCGTCGTTTGTGCTTCCGCCGCTACCGCGCGTTAAGTGTGCCAAAACACGCTCCCTATTGATGAACTCAGGGTCGTTCTATTCGATCTTCGTCTCCAGTGCGAGGTGGACGCCATGGTCCGCATATCAGGGTGATGGCGATGGTCAGCAGCGTGCCGTGCCAGTATTTGTACCGCTTTGTCGCCCGAGACAGTGGGTGACTTCTCCACATGCGAGGAACGGTCAATGCCTACTGGGACGTCATGAAAAGTCTCAGGTCTGACAGCGAGCTTATGCAGATCTCAACTTCTGGACGTCCGTCTCATGGATGGGCCTCCACGTCTCCATCCTCGAGTGAGAAACTTCTCGTTTCTATTCTCGACGTAGGAGACGGAGTCACGACATACGTATCTATATTGACACATATGACGTCGAGCAGGTGAATTCGACGGTCAGTGCCACGGTGATCGCAGTCCTTGGTGCTCAGGCGTAGGCGTCGGTGGGCCAGGTTGTCTCTAGGCCCGTTGCCGGCTGAGTACGCGGGCACGGGTATCTCGACGTGACGCGATGTCTTTGCATGGTGTGCTTCCCACTTGCACTCGCGTCGTCATCAAAATCGCTTCCCCTCGTCCAGGCATCTATCGGTTTTGCAATGAATGACTGCCAAGACATGTCAAGAGCGTCGATCCTGGTCATTTATGATGCCCGAGGGCGTGCGGACGATCGCACTCGGCGCCGTTTCGCTAAACAATGTCCATACCGTTGTTTCGAGAGCGTGAGACCAACCAGCGGTGGTATTGTCAGACAGGTGCGGTGTTTGTCTAGCTCTCGGATTGCTCGGCTGGATCTACTGCGGGTTCTTCCGTTGGGGCACTATGCACACTTTCAGACGGAATGGAGGGTCCTCGATCTGACCCAACATGGCTCTGCAAGCCGTCCTCTCGCACGCCTTCGGCGTGCCTATGGTGTTACAATGGCCTGCTGAGGGCGGAAACTGATGCCTCATGACGAAGAGAGTGTCAATGACGTCGTCTCGGGGACGGGTTCCAGGGAAGCCACAGGACCCGTACGGGGAGCCATCTTGGAGATCTCCCTGTCCTACGGCAAGTACTTTGCCTCGCTGCTATTCGTTCAAGGGGAGAGGCTCGGGGTGGGCGGAGGTGAGTCTGCCTCGACGGTCGGCCCGTGGGAATGGTCGTCAAGTGAAGGCGTTCGCGTCCAGAATCGAGAGACCTGGCAAGTGATAGAAGACCTTCCCCTTAAGGTGGGCACAAAGCTCAATATTCAGATCGAGACTTGGTTCATAGACTCCAATGTTCCATGTCTCCGGTGGACGACTCTACGCTTTTCATGGTATTAGCATTCTCACCAACCACGTGGTGAAGAGGATGAAGGTCAATGAACATGCAGCCGATACCATGTAGTCTTCCTCATGCAAGGGCCCTCAGAATCCAAATAACGGGCCCGGGAATGGGTCTCAAGATGGCGTGGATGCCACCCGCCACACCTTTTCTGACGGCGATTCTGGATAATCGCGCGGTGTGAGTCCCAAGGGCAACAAAAAGAGATACGAGGCACAAGACCTCCGTCCTGTCTCAAGGGCTTGCATTTCCTGTCGAGAAAGAAAGATCAAATGTGACAGAAATGATCCGTGCAACCACTGTACGACATTATTTGAAGGTCAGCCTGGGACGAGAACATCCTTGTTCCTTCAACAGAATCCCTAATTTTGTGAGACTGTATTTACCCAGAACCACGCCGCAAGAAGAGAAAACGTCTTCGTACCACTGAGCACGTCGAGTCTCTCCAAAACAGGATTGAAGTTCTGGAGTCATGCATCAAGAACCTCAATCGGTCCGCTAGTCCGACCCGCACGCCGCTCGCGAGAGAAGGTCATTTGGCTGGACAGCTTCGCGCATATCATGCTCACGAGGATCTTCGAATGCCCAAGTGGACTAGTCTAGGACGCAAGAAAAGAGTCCACGCCCTTCGCATCTGGCTCCAACGGGCGGGAGGCTGCGCTGATCGCCTAACCAGAAGCCATCGACGGAAAACGGAACATAAGAAAGACTGCCCGAAGACTTCTTCGATCCATCTCTCTATTCCTCAGTTATTTCGCTGTAAGGCACTGCTTCCGAACCCCAGACATTCCAGACGCACATTGGCCGCCGACAGCAAAAAACACAATCCTTGATGTATGGTGCCACGCTCCCTCTTTTGCGGGCTGGTTGATTCGAGGTCGGTCGCTTTTCTGGGGCGCGGTGGTGCAACACTTCCCTCGCCCGCATCCCAGGCGGGCCATCTTCAGACCTGGCTCCCTCAGTTTCACGAACTTTATAAAGCAAAAGCTATGAGTGCCGTTTTCAGGTCCGGGCCGGCCGCCTTCGTCGAGGTATATTGTGGTAAAGCATGAGTGTCGTCGCGCCATGCACTTCGACTTGGTCGTTCGCCTCAGCCGGTGTCGCAGTCTTATTCTCTGATTTTTCCACTTCACTATTTCTACTGAAAGATAGAGTCCTTCTTCGCCCCTTTTTGAGTTTGCTTACGTTTTCCGCGACCTCTTGGTGACTCTTGTCTCCGCCAAAGAGTGCCGCATGGAACGTGAACCGCTTCTACCTTTCCTTTTCATTCTTTGGCGACTCGGGCTGAACTATCTGCTTTCCTAGTTCGACGGGCAGATCGGTCGCCTGCTTGGGCTGAGTGTCCAGGTTGGATTCGTTCGGAACAATTTCTTCATCAAGTTGAACCTTTGGGCTGATTATTTCCAGTCCTTGTCGATCGGACAAACTGTTGCCGAATACGAGGCTCTCACAACCTATGGTTGGAACATGCATCTTTGGGATGTTCCTCTGGATCGCCTGGAATACATCCGGCTATCTGCGTGGCTTAGTGAACTTTTCTTCTTGCTCGGAAACGCCTGCACCAAGCTCTCGATCTTGCTTGTCTACCGCAGACTGTCGTCTAGAAGCCACAGCGCATGGTTCATTCGGCTTACCTGGGCGGCAACCATATTTAGAGGCGTTTATACTGCTGGGCTGGTTGTGGAGCTGATTGTCATCTGCCGCCCGCTGAGTTCATACTGGCAATCTTACAATCCTGGGTTTACTAGTAGGTATACGTGCGGGAACGAACAAGTTCCCATCGTCTTCAGTGCAGTGGCTTCTGCCTTTTCCGACATCTACGCATTGGCGGGCACACCAGAAGGCTGGATGGCCCTTGGGTACGGAAGCAGGAACGGTGTGAAGGTTGATGGTCGTGATCACCGGATAATGGTCGTCCACGAAACGAGGCACTTGCATGCTGAGCTTTGATTGCATCCCGGTCGACACCGACGTTTGTGACCCGGCCGATGTCGTGGCGGTGCGGTCTGATCGAACGGAGTTGGAGGAGCGAAGAGACGAAGCTGATGACTTTTCCATCTTCGACACGTATATCTGTCGCTCTGCCACTGTTGAACTTGCAGCAGCGTCTCTTCTCGAGGTGGATTGTTGACGGAGGGTTCTTCCTCTTTCTTATTGTCGATCAGGGCTAGAGTGTCGGCCGAGGTCAAGGCGTCCTCGAACGCCATCGCTCCTCCCTGTCCGCCAGTCGGGGCCATGGCGTCTGTCGCGCTGCCGATCACGACGACTCTCCCGGAGCTGCCCGACCAGGAACTCAGCTCGGGGACTTTGCAGGACCTGTTTTGGTCCCATACGCGACGTCAGTGACGACTCACCACAATCAGGAGAGAGAGCAGAGGAGAGGAGAGTAGAGGGAAAACTTACGGCCACAGGGTCAGCGACGACTTGTCGACGTTCTGCGACGCGACTTGCACGATGTCCGCCCACGTCTCGTTCTCGTTCTCGACCTTTGCAAAGATAGGTGGTGTGTGGTAACATGGCAAACGGATTGCAGGTGGTGGCATCTATATGGTTGGTGGCAATGCTGGAGCATTCCTTCATGGGGAATGGGGATCACGACTATAGCTGGTCTGACTGGACCCTCTGGTTGTCCAGTTTGCGGGAGTCTGGGACTGACCAACGAATAAGACGAAGCTGGAGCAGAGGCTGCTGGCGCTAGAGCGTCAATCGCAGATGCGAGAGTATCACATCGCTCGGCCCTCGACCGCCGCAGGTCGGGCATGGCTATCCTATCGATAGGGTCATGCACGACTGCAGGTAGTCATGACGGCTGCTGGCTCCTAGGTTCACCCTTTTGGTATTCGTGTACGCACGCAGCTCGTACCCTGTGTCTTGGTAGATTCGCTCTTGTTCCTAGCTTGTTCTCACACATGGATTGGCAAGTGCCAGGAAACTGCATCCTTCGGTCCAGAACTGTTGACAGCCTTGTGCTTGTCGATGTCTGAACGGAAGATATGCCACCCCCAGGTGCAAAGCCTTGTCCCAATGCTCTGCAGTCGTCGTTACTGGACTTCGACGAAGCTGTTCGATGTACCACAAGCGCTTTGCGGATCCGGTGCCGTCGTCGTAATTGTCGCAGACGCAGACTCAGACTCAGGCCCATCCCCTCATCTACATCCAGGTCAGCGACGCCGAGCGCTTTCTCTCGCCGATCCTGCCGGGCCACGAGGCGTACAGCGCGCACATGGCCGGCACCTACAGAGTTCCCGGTGGTGGGTTGAACTCGCAGGCTGGGACAATCGAAGTCATTGATACCCTGCTCAGCAAATACGTCACGGCCAGTGGCTTGAAGGACATTGAACAAGCGACGGCTGAGGTCAAGAAGGCCGCGAACGACCTGAAGGGACGGGGGCTTTTTGAGCTCGACAATTGGTCGATCCGTTCCCACGGCCGGAATGGGAAGAATCTGAGACCTGCCCCACGAAAGGATCTAGATCGCGAACAGAGCGTGCTGCGAGTTCCAAGCAGCAGAAGCTGCTCATCTGTCCAGGGCGAGGAGGACATCAAGAAGGCCATGCGGCTTGGTAAGAAGGGCGAGCGCATCTGCTGAGATGTGGACTTCTTCTGATTTCCTGCTGTGAGACTCTTGGCTCCCTCGAGGACGAGGAGACGGGTGAGTTCGGCGCATGGCGGCGGACTTGTCCAACAACCTCGCCCACGGCACGGGCACAAATGGCGCTGCGGCATGCTCAGCATCCGGGAACGGTTACGATCTACCCTCCCTCCGGTGTCCGAGAAGGTGATTGACTGCGTCCTGGCTCTCCGAAGCGCACTCGAGTCCACTGCCGGCCTCGATGTCGCCGCGAGGGTCTTCGTCTCCCCTTCATGGCAGGAGGATCGTCGAGCATCACGAGCGTCATCCCCCTACAATCGATGCTGCCACCATCCGGCGTTACTGCCCACCAGGAGGGAACAAGCTGAGCTGGACGCACCAATGAGTTCATGTCAAAAATCGTACCTTCTGGTGTCGGATCACGTAGCTCGGATTATAGATCTTCTTGCGAGGGTGGACAGATGCTTCCCCAACGGCTTGCCAGACATGCTGCAGCGACCAGACATCTCGGGCTTGCGCCGGTTGTTCTGAAGAGTGTGATGTTGTCGTCGCATCAGCAGGGGCCGCGCCTCGCCCCTGTGCAGAAATCAATCTGACCATCTATTCTTCCGGCTGTTGTTCTGGGCGAACGTTGACATGGGTTGGATGCCGGAAACCACCTGTGAAGCCGCACGCGGGATGAGCTGACTCCAGAGCCAAGCTGCTGAGATCGAGGCCTAGCTTGCATGAACAGCAGAGCGCAGGAGGCTCTCGCAGATAATCTCGTATAGGGACGTACTAAAAGCGATATTCTCCTTGGCCGGGGCCTTAAGAGGGGACTCACGTCTCCAGGGCGGAAATGTCATTGGGCACTTGCGGCTCGTCCGCCGAAGCGAGCAGCAGTGCCCCGCGTATTCTGCTCACCATTCTTTCGAGGACGAAGTGCCTTCTGGTCTGTGGAGGGCTTGGGGTCTCTTCTCTTGCACACAGAGCGTCTCGCGCTCTGTAAAGCTTTCTGCGTATCGTCGTCTGTGGTTTCGACATCACACGTTCATTCATGTAGCAGTGGGAATGTTTACTCGTGGCCACTCATTATACTTACCTGTGCAGATTTCCCTGCTGTGGCGTTGCATTGACCCCAACGCTTTGCAAGACACGAGATTGGCTCATGAGGGGCCTCTAAATATCTTGACTTCAAGCTTAACCAAAGTCTTAACTAACTTACCTAAAGCCAAGAAAGAAGGTGCCGGGCCCGCATATGCCCTTGGTGATGGCGACCATGGACGCCGCACACGCCCAAGGTCAAGGATCCGCGGCCTTGTTGAACGTCCACAATCATCGGCAGTGACATTCCTGAGAGGCAATCGGAAACGTCTGGCAGGCTGTCATAGCGTCGTGGAGCGGCGGATGGAGTCCGTGCCAGAGTGGGAGGGTGAGCAAGAACCCTTTGATAGCAATTGTATCACCCCGGGCACGGAATTCATGACGGATCGGGTCCTCGAAGCGGCGCCTGCCTTCTTCGGCTCAGGAGCCGCCAGGTCATAGTGAGACTCACAAAACCGACGCGGCGCCGTCGAGTCTAGCATCGCCATAGGCTGCCAAAAGGTTTGGAAAAGGCGTGGGGAGGTGGAAGGGAGCCGTAAATATAAATATATATATATATATATCTCCACGTAGAACAGGCGAACCGGAATTTCTCTACGTGGCTCTACAACCGACCGCTGGCTGGCCGGACGCTTGGATCGGGAGCGAGCCCAGATATGTTGCGCTGAGCTAACAGACATGGGGGCAGAGAGAGTATAGACGAGTCTCCAGGAGAGTCAGCATCGAAGGCAGAGGACTTGTTGTCTGAGAAGAACATGGGGGTACGAAGGAGCGTGTAATTCTGTTATTCTGCTATCTACAGGCAAACTCGTCAAAGAAGCCGCGGATTTGATTGGTGCGGAAGAATATTGAAATCCGATTGGCTGCTTTTTGTAACGTCATGTGCCACTTGACCTTTGACCAATCACGTGGGAAAGTTCGGCGGCATCCAACACCACCAAAATTGTATGGGAATCAATTCTCCATGGAGAGTCTGTCTACGGACTCGATTGCCTCTACCTCTACCTCTACCACTGCCAGTGTGCAGTACCCAGCACCCAGTGCCCGTCCTTTTTCACCTTCAGTCTTTTCGCCACGCTTAGCAGGTCGCCTTAGGGAGTCACGCGGTGAAAACGCTGCCCTACATCGCCCCCAGCCCGGTGCGAGATCAAGGTCGCCTCGGTGATCGGCCGCAGGAGCGTCGTCTTGCCCACCCCATTGGCCCGTGTGGGTACGCGATGCGCCTAAGACCCTCGTGATGGTTAGCAGATCGAGGCCGGGGGCGACACGGAAACTCTCAACGGGTTAAAATCCATCTCCAACCGTTATAGCTTCACAGAATCAAGCAACACAGACCAAGAAAAGATTTTCGAGATGGAAAAGGCAAGCAGAAGGTTGCCAGCACTCTATAGACAACCTGTGGCTCTGGCGTTTCTATTCGACGGCCGCACCCAGCGGTCGACGGATGGGTGGGCCGCGTCGATCTCCACCGCGCCCTACACGAACATTTCTTTCAAAGTGGTCTTGGCCCCATCTCCTATCTCCCTCCACGGATAGGCAGGTTATGGTTAGGAAGACTGGCGCATAATGACTGAAGAGGGTTGTTCTAAGAGGGCCTGCAGCACAGTCTCTTGCTCGATACCCACTGGATCTCGTCGTCGGGCTGGTCGGTGCTGATACGATGTGGTTTCCTCCTCTATGGTGTCCCAGAACCAGATGGAATCCTCCGCTCAACCCGCAGGACCGCCTTGTCGACATACTGGTGCACATCCCTGGGCGCAATCAGAAGACTATGGACCTGCCGGTTTGTGCCACCCTAGTGATCTTTCACGTCAACGTTCATCTCAACAGGTCACGGTTACGCAGCAGTGTTCGTGCGCATGGTGCTGAGCTCCATGCCTCCCTGGCCCCCGGAACGCCAGTCTCGACGCGGCTCCTTGCTTGAGTACGCGGCTCCTTGCTTGAGCACGTAACACCTCCTCACGACGAGTGCCTTCCGGGATGAGGCATTCCTCGGCGGTGGGAGACATGAACCGGGTGGTGCTGATCGAGAGACATTCCCACTTCGCCGGCGAGCGTCTGTTGGACCATGGTTGAGACTTCAAGCGCCCTGTATAGCAGTATGCTCCTGTATTTCTAGCACACCATTGCCAAGGAAGAGTTCACTCAGGGCCTCGGTGTGGAATTTGTTCGCGGGTCAGGCGTTGTTGGACCTTGTGGAAGCCTGGGAGAGGCAGCGTCCTGGCATGGCACGCCGCCCATCCAGCAGATCCCCCTCCCCTAAGGAATCGACATGAGAGGATATCACTGCTGGACCCTCTCGACCCTGCCGGCGTCCAGCCATCCTCATGTCGCGGCGGCGACGTCGAGGGCGGCACAGACGCGGCCCAGAATTCCGGCACCGTGTCAGTCAAGGCCGACGTCGGACGGTACATGCGTCTCCGTGGTGGAAGTCTCGAGCGACGAAGACCGTCAGTTGGCGAGCCCCCCACGAGAGAGTTTGAGAGAGCGACACGGACCATCTAAGCTCGAGGGCCGCTTGCTACGCCCGCCGTTCCCGCGTCGTCCGCTGCTTTCACCGCCAGAATGGGTTCTCCAGTGCCTCACATCGTTCAGCCTCGTACAGCCAAGCACGAAAATTCTTGATTTGAGCTTCAGAGGAGGTTTCGCTACGGAGTACCAGACGCCGTGCTGGATATCCCGTTCGCCCAGGCTCACCGGCATCAGGGACTCAGGAGAGGCTCCGTGCATCAGGGAGCTCCTAAATCTCGCCTGAATCGGTACCATAGGGTTTAAACTTCATGAAGACGATGCTCAAGGCTTTCGATATGGTGAGTTTCTTGGGGCATGATGCCACACCATCCACCATCCAAAGACTACGACACAAACTACGAACTCGATTAAAAAGGGGAGATACTCACAGACACCGAGGCCACCACCATGTGGTGGGAGTAGCGGAAGCCCCTTGCTCCCACGGCAGGGCTGCTGAGAACGCAGTCTCTCTTACGCTGCACAGGCGACAGGCTCAGAGACCGGCACAACTTTACCGTGCTTGCTCGTGCCGTGGCAAAGGGGCTAGGGCACACAATCACGGGCGCTTCCGCGCTGTATGGCTGACAGGAATTGAGGCTGTTCGACCCACAAGCTCCAACCCAAGCAGCGCCGGCTACGCCAGAAGTTCGTGGGCAGTCTCGGTCGCCGTGATCCCCCGCAAACCCAGGCGAGGTCGGGGACGTGCGGTCGGGTGTCGCCCATAACATGACATGACACGATATGTGTGTGTCGATGATTAGAAGCGCGCAATAACTACGCAGAACCCGACACACCAAGCTCCATAGCTGCTCCTGATCTCGTCGAACCGGATAGGTGGCTGAAGACGGCGCGTCATAAGGAGTTAGTGTTGGTGACGACGCGAGCACGACAGGGTGTACGACAGTCACGACATAATTTCTGCTTCTCAACAGCCTTGAGCGTCTCTCGAAGAACCTCAGAGTGTAGTATCCGGCTAGCGTGCCCGGAGCCGTTGGTTAGGTGCTCATCGTACCCGGCGGCACTTGTCCAAAGCCCTTACCTTGGGTATCACCACTTCCTCCCCGTCCATATCTAATTCGGAGTCACGAGGTACGGATGGACGGTTACGAGGTTCAGCTGGCAAGGGGTAGAGGAGGATAAAGCGACATCTTGGGTGCAGCGCCTGGGTCCACTACGCCATGCTCTGTCTCACCCATAAGAAGCCCGTCCTCGGCGAGGTCGCGAGAACATTGTCATAACCTGCTCACAGCGGCTCCCAACGTGCAGCAACCACCTCCGCGCCACGTGCCAGGTGATGCTAGGGTTGCCGAGACCGAGCTCCAAGCGCTTCTTCAATTTCGACAAGCTAACACGAACACGGTAGGTGGTTCGGGGGACGTATTTGCCGGAGGGAGGTCTTTCTGGGGACCGCCTCAGTCATTTTGGCGGGAGTGTGTTCGGTGCCTGTGTCGAGGGCAATCCTTCGAGCTGATCACGGCGGACCTGCACGACCAGACACTAGCGCAGGTCTCTATAAGTGCCAGCAAGACATACCTGCTGCGCTCGATAAGAGGGGGAATCCCTGGTCGGCGCTCGTGCACGGCATGCATGGCTCTCAAGCCCTGCACAGCACTCCGTGAATACCCTATCGCCGCTGTGCCCAGATGAGGCGTCCTCGAGCGGCCTCCTCGTCTTGGCCTCCCGTGTCTGTGCCCGAGGTCATCGTGAGCCATGTCTGGCGTAGTGGGAGCGATAGGATCAAATTGTGGCCCAGCGGTGTCCCGCCGGAGTGAGTGAATGAGTAACAACAGACGACGGATGAGTACGATGCCCGACTCTCTGCCGCCGGCCAAATCGAGTACTGGGCCAGCAGGAAATCTTTTGCTTTTGTCTCTCCTAGAGCCGCTGATCAGACGAGGAGATTCTACGACTCCGCCGCCGACGTCTGCCATTCGACTGTCGACGAGACATTCACAGGCAATGTGTATCTCAACGACGAAGCCTGGGGATAATCTTTGGAGCCCTGTTGACCAGGCTCGCAACCTGGGACAGTTCCATCTCCTTCTGGTGGAACATGTACTCCAGTTCCATAGCGCCCAGTCCCAGGCCATCTCAGCTTCGAAACGTCTCCAACTGGCCCAGCTCACCTCGCGAGCTAGTCCTCCTCGAATGGTGCGTCAGTTTGTACAGGGTCTTGTCGACTGTATTGGGAGAAGCGCTACATTTGCCAGACGTGCCACCGTTCCATGCGCTGGCCAGACACATTCTCGTGGTCAAGTCGCCACGGTGCCAGACGCCATCGAGGACGTCGATAGCGGTAAGGCACGAACGCTGGAAGTTCGAGAAGGAACTGATGCCGACATATCTGCCTCCGGGGCGGGTGGCTTCACGGGCCATCAGAGTTTCCTTCACCTACGTGCGGCGAGCTGTGCTCCTATTTCTGCCGCTGGACAATTCCATCCCTCTGGGACTGCTTCGGCGTCGGTATCAGTTAGAGAGGTCGATTACGGTGATCGGAAGACTTTCCATGCCAGGCGTGACCTGCTGCTCCGACATCAGCAGAAACTCCATTCTTCCACTGACTGCTGCGTGTCCTTCCACGAGACCGACGGCGTCTCGACCCAGGACGCCAGCACTCGGCATGGACGTGCGTGGGTATGGTGAATGCCGTGTGTCTGGCTCATCTCGGAGCCCGGTCCGCTCGCATGCGCGATCACCACGGGTTTGTCCTGTCTGTTGGTTGACAAACGCGCTCTGCTTTGCTGCTCGCAACCAAGCCCAGCGCCACACCGCGCTCATCAACTAGAGACATTCTCATCTGCAAAGGAAGGAACTCCAGAGTCTTGCTGAAGGTGGCTTTGGATTTGCGAGATCTCTGTCCAAAAGACCGCTGCCGACGATAACGTTATGCGATGGCTATGGCATATTGAGTTCCGTCTCGCCGGACCGCGGAGGTGCTATCCTCGTCGGCTCTTACTTCTTGACTGCCTTCTTCACCTGTCCTCAGGGAGTCTACGCGAAGATGCCTCGAAAGCGACTTACTGGTGCTGGTGCTGGACCGTGAAGTGAAATGTGAGCTCTGTTGGAGGAAGGCCTTGCAGAGGTGCATGCATACTCGGCAGAGAAAAGCGGTCACGCTGAGGAGGGGGATGTAACGAAGGCCGGTTCGGTGCTCATCCTCCTTTACAACACCATTGGTGCAATTGAAACAAGCATCTTCTGAGGGAGCACAAATGAAGGTGAGGCTGAAACCTACAAAACTCATCGAAGGCACGGGTGCACAAGCGAGCATGCTGGCCGGACGGTCAGTGGCGTGTTCGTCTCGCTCTACCTGGGACGCCGCGGTGGTAATTCTGCGGATGGCTTCGAGCTTCTCGGTCGCGACGGGCGACCACCCGCCCTCGATGAAACGCATGGTCACGTCGGAGGACGTGCACGTCGCCTGTAATCCCATGGGACTGCTGGTCGAGTGGGCCATCAACACACGGTCCTCGCGTCGCGTGCAGACAATCCTGCGCCCGCTGTGATTCACATGGGGATATTGAGTCGTCGAAGCCTTCCTCTTTCTGTTGGTACTTCTCATGCTCAGTGTGAAATCTTCTCCTCTCTCTGCAGCCCCTATCACCGCATTGAGTTGAAAGAACACGCAACGACAAAAGATGTACTTCCGGCCTGCCACAGACGTGGATGTGCAGGTCAGTGCCGCAAACACCGCACAACTGCGTGAGATTCTTCGAAGAAGAACAGCACCGCGTCGCGGCGGGACAGGAGCAACGCACTGACGACCAGCGTGTAGTGAAGCGGCACGCTTCATTCTGCCTGATTGAGGACGCTTTGTACCCGTGGGCTTTCTTTCCTCGGTCCCGTCCCCAGCCGCCAGCCAGTCGCTTTCAGCAATAGGCTGTACGGCAAGGCCGGTTCGGTTCTCATCATCCCCGTCAGTATCCCGTGCAGAGCTTCTCCCATTGTGGTGCTGCTGTCTTGCAGGGGAAAGGGAGACCGAGTGTGCAGCCAGGCATAGTATTCTCCAGCCAGTGTCGCGACCAGGGTGAATGTCCCAACCTGGTGCAGATCCGCACGCAACGCCATCCTCGACCTGGGCGGTACTGCTTCTGCGTCGTGGGCGTGGAACGCGGCTCGCAAACCCTTTGTATCTCTCCTGTTGCTTTGCTGCATCTCCCACATCTCGCTGGTCCTTCTCCCTCCCCAGCTGCTTTTGGTTGTTCCCCCCGGTACGGTGCTGGGGAAGAAATCTGCCCCAGTACCAAGCTCCATCAAGTGCAGGCACTATGTTTCGCGAGGAGGCCGACTGGATCTGCGTTGGCATTAACGGGCACAAAGGAACGCCGTCATCGGGCAAGCGACGCGACATGGGCGGAGCTGCGTGGGGCGCCGGCCCGTCTTCTTCCTCGCTGGGGCCAAACTCTCTGATGAAGCACAGGCAGATACGTTCGAGACTTTGCACCATCACTCGCAAATTTGACCGCAAGCGAGTCACGGGGTCCGGAGCCACCATTTCACGGGCACCGACTCCCACGACGGGCATCTCGCAGGATGCTCTGAGAACGAAGACGGCCACGTCGTTTTGTCTATATCTTCCTCTATATCTCGCTCTCTGAGACAGCCTGGCGAGCTATGAGAAAGGGAGCAGGGTTGCTCCAGACATGGTGACGCAAAGAGAGCAGTCGACTGTTGGAATGCGAAGTCCACAATGTTCTCATGGGACGATCACCAGCCCTGATCCCCACGGTGTGGCTTTCATGTTGATATCCTCGGGAGACTCATGGAGGAGATGAGCCGCTGCTGGACAACAACGCACCGTCGCCAGGGGTCTGCCAACGGTCGTCACTGGAGTTTTTGGTCAAATCGAGAGGCCATTCAAGACTTTGAAACACGCAAATATCCCTCGATTCGGGCGGCCGCGGTATCGACACCCTCGAGCAGATGACCGCCAACGTGCCTCCCACACTCCCGACGCGGAGTTGGGGTAGGTCGGCCTCTTTTCTGTCGTGTTTCCTCGAAATCTCGGTGGGAGGTTTCGCAATATCCATTTGGCATGCAGAAGCAGGAGGGTAAAGAAGTCCCCCAAGACTACCTCACCCGCGCGTCCTCCTCATCACCCTTTGCGGCTCGTGATTGCACCCTGAATCAGTTGGTTAGGTGACATGCTCCCATCTGCGAAGACATTGCGTCTCGAGGTGCTGGATCTGCAGCTGCAGGAGCTCGTTTTACCAATAACTCGTGCTTTATGGAAAAGAGTGGCCTCGGGCAAATGGTTGAAAGGGGAGGGCTTCAACGAAGGTTCATACAAGCAGCAAGATATATCGGAATATAGTCACACAATTGCATTTGCAACAGCAGCAACATGATTGACAAGCCCACCGTCGAGAAGACCGCCGTTGTGACGGGTGCCGTGTCTGGCATGGGACTCGCACTAACCCGTCACCTCCTGGCCAAGACAGACGACAGCAACTCCAAGGAGCAGTGGCTGGTTGTCCTAGCCGACATCAATGAAGTGGTCCAAGTGGTAGCTTCGTGCTCCAAGCCGCGTGATTCTCACCCACTCGCTTTTCGCAGAGCCTGTCCAGGACAAGCTAAGCAGCCAGAACCTACCGAGCCTGGGAAGGAAACCGGCACCGTAATGCGACGGACAGGAGCGGAGTTCGCCAGGTGTGCCATGTCCTGCTTCCGTTGATGTGTCTCGCTGAGTCCTGCTCCGTGAGATGTGAGGTGGTCCGGGAGCGAGGAATTGGGTAAGATAAAATTATGTCCTTCCATCCCTGCTGTATTCACCAATCGAAGATCTGCGGATGAAGCAGGTGCTGGAACCACATTAGACCCCATCCCCCCTACGGCGGCGGTCTACTGGCATACCAAGCTCTCTGAGATCCGTGTTCCACCTTTGCAACTGTGTCAGCTTCACTCTTAAGCCTTCAACCGCCTCTGGAAAGCGTACTTCATGCTGATAGAGCTCCGAGATCCCCAGTTCGATGAAGACATGGACAATCATTGAGCTTTGAGGGCAAGGCATCTCCGAGATGGTCTAGGTTTCGCCACGGATCAACAACAGATTGCACAGTCCTCGGCGGTGGTATTCCGAAGATACTGTGTTGCCTAGTTTTCTCTCCACACTAGCCGCGAGGGCCACTGCGTAGATGAGAGTCGACAGGGTTGATTTGTGGGTGTGTATGCAGATGACCAGTGCTGTATTGTCGGTTAATGTCCGTCGCCGAACTTGCCAGACAGGCCCCGAGTACGCGGGAAGATGGTCCTCGTTCCGACTCTGCTGCTGGAAACAGGTCGATCATCATCAGTCGGAAGGAAAGGACAGCGGCCTCGAGCACATTCACCGATGAAACAGAGTGGGTGTTCCTCAGGGTAGCCAGTTTTTCGAGTTCTTCTGGCTGGGTGTCTTTCTTGAAATTAAAGAGCACTTTTAGCCCGTTAGTTTGCCATGTGTTGCGACGCACCCCTCACGATGGTTTGGACGTCCTGCTGCTCTCTCGTTTTCTCCCGTAGGCCCGGGATCCCAGCCGCTTGGGGTAAGTCGCTGGCAATCTCCTCCCCGCCACGACTTCGGACGTTGACCTCGGACGACCGTCATCTGGTTCGCCCACAAAATAATGTCTTCTCAAGGCATGCCCTCACATCAAGTCTCTGTGTTTGGACAACACCAGAATCTCTGACCTGGTGCTCATGGAGGCCTCCTAGCAAGTCCGAAAACGGGGTAGCACCACCAAGAACGGAGGCTGCTTTGGTTCAGCTGCTGTTGAGCTAGGAGATCTTCGTTGAACCCCAGCTCCGACAACTTCTAAACATGGGACAGCCTCGAGCATTCCGTTACTTCCCAGTATTCCTTGGTCAGTCTCGCTAGTATTCTCGAGCCAAACCGACGTGTCCCGATTTGAGTTGTGTCAGAGAGCCTTGGGGTGGGATCGTTAGACGGAGAGCCAGAGTGTCAGAGAGCCTTGGGGTGGGATCGTTAGACGAAGAGTCAGAGGGTTGAACACGTATCTTGATTCTTGATTGTATAAAGCTGTCCTTGAGACACCGACTTCTCGCACTGTTGAGGGCATCTCCAGCAGTGCGAGAATAGAGGTCCTATTTATCTCTTTCTGTGTATACCTTGTGGAGGCCGCCTTGGCACTTGAGGGCCGTTAGCCCCATAGGGGCTATTCGCCTGATGGGGGCCACTCACCCCATGGGGTGTTGTCCGCCGGGGAGCCCGGGTGACAGAGCCTGCGACCGGTGTAAGTATGTATCTCGATGGATACTACCGACGCCAGCTTGGCCGCGTGGTGCGTGAGGTGCGCTGGGCGGTGGATAGCGGCCATTGCTGTGGAGGGGGTGTGTGTCCTGCCCAACATCAGTGCGGTCTTAGCATCCTGTGTGAGCGTTCTGCGTCGTGCTTGCAGCAGATAGGTGCGGGTGACAGGGCCGGCTTGTTGCTTTGGCAATATAGGCTCTACAATCTCCACTTCTTCAGCTTGCTGTTGTTTTTGTGGTCGTAGGTCCTGACGCTTTCCTCAAAGGACGTGACTCGAAAGAGTTGACTATTGAACTGGCCATGAGGTTCAGAGCTCTACAACGCGGCCATCCAATGCCGTGTGGTCGATGGCCAGACTGCACGACGCCTCGGAAGCTTACAGCGGAAGACAAACGTGACCGCAAGATTAGGGCTGGGGAGACCACGCCGGAGCCATCCTTGACGGGAGGAAAGGTTCCTGCAGTCGCCACGCAGCGAGCCGATGATCAAGGAAGCGTTATTCATATGCAAAACGCCGCCGTGCTGGAAGCCAACCAGCCTGTCGAGGTCGCTCGAGGCAATGGCTCCTCCTTGCGGCAGACCAATTTCCTACGTCGATGCACCAAATGGCAAACTCCTCAGCCTCCCTCCTCGCAGGAAACTCTAGGAAAGGATGGCGGGGTCGACAGCCGCCAGACAAGTCTCGAGAATAGGTTCGAATGGTCATATAATTTTTCAGCCTCCATTCATCGAAGACCATGTGAGCGATAGCTCGTATCGAAGATTTCGGCGGCAACAGAGAGCCTTTAAGGCCAATGCAAGACAGTGAGCAGAACCCATCCACACCCGGAGCAAGACGTCGTTCTTTGGTACAACCGCGCGTCCTGGCACGACATTGTGAGTTGACTTTCGAGTCTATTTTGCTCCTACGATTGCTGAGGCTGAAGGTAACGAGGGATGCGAGACGCATGTTAAGATGAGAGACACGGAAACGAAGCCTCGTGGTATTGAGGGTACCCGAGACCAAGGAGAAATGAAACATACAACAACGAACCAAGCCGCTCTAGACCGAGTACGACCACGAGCAGGAGAGCAATGGGCCAGCTACGTTGAAAGACTCGCGCGACGCCGCAACGGAGAGCAACCCAGGAGACTCGATTGTACGGGAGTTTTCTACTCACATCAACGTCGAAACGATCTCCTTCTGGTACGAACCGCGCACCTACATAACCTCACAAATCGCGACTTTGGCGAATGTCCATTTCTTGTGAGGAATCAGCTTTAGACATTCCTGGTAGACTGGCCTCGCCCGCTCCACGTCGTTAGCTTCAAGGTTCGATGACGACATGACTCTGGAATGGTCATTGCCGCTGGCTAGTGAGCACGAGGTAGAGATGGTTTACAAAAGACTTGAGGGATAGGGATTCTGCTTGTCTCGTTCTTTGTGGTGAGCGGATCCCATACCACTCTGCCGCAGTTAGGCAAATCATGCTCCCCTCGGGGCAGAATCGTGAAAGGTATACCTACATCAAGGTTGGAAACGTATGACTGCCCAAGTCGAAGGGAATGGAGATTACAAAAGCAAATGTCAATGTCACTGAAAACACGTTTGCGAACGCTCGTGTCTGGGCTCACGCGATGCTGAGCGTTGACCCTTCCGAGGTTTCGGCCTTGTACTTCCTCGTATGTGGGCTTTTGATCCGGCAAATTGTCCATAGGCTGACGCAATGCTCCTTGTGTGAACGAGGGCGAACGTTTCGCGGAGATGTTTTGTCCGGGTCCATGAGCGATCCTGTCCGACAGAGGGGAATTCGTTACCACCTAGGCACTTCAGGTCTTGTGCTAGCGCTGCAACGGAGGCACGTCCGAGCTGCCTGGATCACGGTGGAGGCCGGCGCTCTAGCTCAGGCTGATTGCTACACCGACCCAGTGCCAGCTGGCTTCCGAGGCCGTGGCACCCGTGATGATCGCCACCAATTCTCCTGCAATGACTGCTTGTCGGGCTCTGTTGTACAAGATGGTGAATCTGCCGATCAGGTCTCCGGCGTTCTTGGACGCGTTCTATTTGGGGCTTCGTCAGCATCGATGCACCAGCGTTAATTTCGGCTGCCAGACGGTGATTTGATATTCCAACTCTGGCCGTCGACAATGAGCTTGCGATGTTCTTCATTTTGACCGGCCATGTCTTCCCAGATGATCTGCCTACCTTTCGCAGTGACGAGAAAAAGAGTCATACCACGGTATCTTCGAAAAAGTAAACCAAATATGGAGATTACAAAAGTAACATGCCAATTACTTCTCAAGTCCCTGCTTCCGTGACGGTCACCCGGGGAGGCAGGACACATCTGGTGGCCGCTGTTCTGTCGTTTGTCCGAGATGATGCTCTTGGGGGCAGGTCGAGGTGGAGAGAAGGTTGACCCTGACGACCTTCACGAGATGGACGACGACGTTAGACCGACTCTGTGCTCCGTGTCTCCCGCCCAGGACGTTCCCCGCGATGCGATTGCTGTTGTGCAAAAGCCTCAAGCACATGGCTTCCCTACATCCCAGTATCACCTGTCCACTAATCTTGAGGACCAGCCCCCTTCCGTGATGAGGTGGCAGACGTACTGCCTCACCTTGATCAATGTAGCCATCCACGATTGCTCGCATGGTATTCGTGGTTGACGATTTGGGTATGCTAGGTATCAGGAAGGCTTTCCGTCAAAGCGGCGTCAGCCATCGTCAGCCAGAGTCAAATCTTTCAACCGACGTTTAAGCAGGTGGTGGTGGAAAGAGGCCAATGGCCTGCACGACTGACTTACCCAGATTGATATACATCTGCTGTGGTGCGTCGTCGCGGCGGGAACGGCCCGAGAGCCTGGTCCGGCCAGCTGTTCTACGCTCCGTGCTTGCGGAATTTACCGGGCAAAGCGACACAGCTCCTCGTACGCCGGGCCACCAGAAATGCTGGACTGTATCCCAATTGCTCCGTCGAGGGCAGTTGAAGCGATCGCCGCCGAGGAACTGGCGCATACAACTCGATCGACGGCGAGTGAGGCCACGAGTGCTCCCAAACGTCGGAGAGGTTCGTATCGGGCATTTTTCACGTTCTTCTTGTGCGTGTCGTGGCAGGGGGATTGTTTGCTGCTACTGCGATTGCAAAGTCAGTTGGCTATCTCGTTGCAGTCTTTCACACACACACACCACTCTCTCTACTTTGCTTCAATAACTGACTGTCTCCCCTCGTTCATTGTCCACGAGCTAGGGAATCGTAATGGTCCGGCTCTTGGGGTTGGGCGCGAACGTAGCCGTACGCAGATTAGGGAATTCGTCCAGGTGCAGGGCCCATATCGACTCGATTTCGAAGACGTTCGACTGGGTGACGATTCGGGAACGTGGGAGACTTTGATCTGCTTGAGAGGGAGGGTAGCGTAGGAATCGGGGATCTTCAGAGGTGGATGAGCTCTGGAAGGCATTTTCAAGATTTTGAAAGGTTGGTGCAAGTACGGACTGAGAGACGTGCTTACAGAACGCCGGGCAGGCTATGACGTGGTTCGAGGGCGCGTTTATCACGCTTTGAGCTTGGAGTGATGGAAATTGTAGTACGAAGGACTATCTGAAAAGGTCGCTGGGTAGACAGCGAGGATGATGTTGTGGCGGCGCATGCACGCTAGTGCTAGCGCCATCACGTGCTCAACCCAATCGTGACAGCGTTCCTGGAATTCCTCTCTGCCTCCACGAATCTACCAGCGGGCGTTCAGGCCGACAAAGACGAAGCCTTCGACAAAGACCGCTGTAACCGCAACCTGATATGGTACAAGGCCTGATCCATAGTGGAATGAACGAAATATTTTGCAAGACGCCGGCGATTCAAAACGGGGCTCGCATTCTTCATTGGCTTCAAGATGGCTTTCGATGCTGTCCGTCCTCTCCCCACGTCTATATAGTATGGCTCACTTGCCAATAGAATCGGCCGGAAGAGAGTCATCGCCTTGGCTTACACTAGCGAACTTCTGAATATTGTTTGGGTGATGCTAGTTGGCTTTTATGACTTCATTCCACGTTCACTGTGGTGACGGCAGGCCAGAACTTCGCTGAGCTCACCACGCTTTCTGGCACGGCTGCCACAATTCGGTGAATAACGACCGAGGGAGCTTCGCCCGACAACAGAGCCTGCATACCGAGGAAATATATGTGGACGGCGCTGGTCAGCTATTCAACCGGGGATAAGCTCCGAGGGTACCAACGCGGTGGTGTTTGAGGTGCATTGACGTCGAGGATAATCACCTTAACACCTTTTTTCGCTAGGCTTGCGCTTGAAGTGGCAACGTCAGCTGCCAACCAAACAGCTCGCTGAACTTATAACCTTGCTCTAAAGGGCAACGTCATTCTATTGCATCCCACCTGCTTCCGGTCTGCTAGCTCGTGGGAAGATTTGAACTCAAGCTGTGCGAATTTCAAGGTAACGTCAAAGTACGTGAATCGCGGTAGTGTCTGAAGCGCTCGCGTCTTATCGTGTCAACTCGTATATGGATTCTTTTTCCTTATGCTTCTGATCCTGGATCCAGAAGTTTGAAAGCGGCAACGGAGCACTGGATCACGTTTCACAGGTCAAATCATTAGTAGGTAGCCCGTCATCTAATAGAAGTGAGGGCGTTCCCGTGGATTCACGTTGCTCTAATGGAGCAGCTTCAGCCGCATCATGTGAAGGATGGCGATCCTCTCGACAACACCACAGTCGCGGAAGATGGACTGATCATGCCGGCCTCGATCAAGGAGGTAGAAGCAGAAGACCATGTCCCCTGCACAATAAAGACGTCAAATATTCGTCAGATGAGGTCACGGTTAACAATTTTCAGCTCCTCTGTCACCCGGGAAGCAGGGCTGTTACAATGACTGTTACAATACGCTTCCCGGCCGACAACACCCCATGGGGCGAACGACCCCCAATGCCAAGCCGGGCCCCAATGCCAAGGCGGCCCCCAATGCCAAGGCGGTCCCCAATGCCAAGGCGGTCCCCAATGCCAAGTCTGCCCCCAATAGGTATACACAGAAAGAGATAAATAGGACCTCTATTCTCGCACTGCTGGAGAGGCCCTCAACAGTGCGAGAAGTCGATGTCTCAAGGACAGCTTTATACAATACAGATACGTGTTCAACCCTCTGACTCTTCGTCTAACGATCCCACCCCAAGGCTCTCTGACATCCTCCCTCCCATCCTCCTTAACAGGGACTAATCGGAGGTCAGTGGTTGCAACCAAAAATACATTCCGAACATTATAGAAGAGGGACATTCGAATATCGCGGGTGTGGATAGGCAATCCTTCACATGGCCGCCACTTAGAACACTGTATCTTCTGCGATGCCGGGCTCAAAGAGCATACTACTGCCCTCATCCATCTGCGTCTGAGACAGCCTCCGAGCGGGCTCTCGTGGCCATTCAATCACTGTACCGACCATGAAGATGAAGCCGCGTACTTGTACTTGGAAGTGGTGATGCAGGCGAGGATGGTGTTTCGCTGAAGCGAAGGGTGTTTCAAACAAGCGCGATTTCGATGAGGCTTCGTGGCATCTTTCATCAGGGACTCCGGCCCTTCGTCCATGATTCATCAGCTCCAGGTCAAATGTCCCAGATCCACAACACCATCACCACCACCATGTTGAGGACGATCATATGTGCCCGGCAACCGAGAGGCTGCTGAACTAACCCCGGTGCAGCCCATGTCGAGTTTCATTTGACCAACGCGATACATATATGTAGATTCAGAAAGACAGGTTACAAGTGTTGGTAGGGCTGCCGGTGTGAGAGTCTCAGCACAGTGAGCATCGAACAGTCATCCAAACACGAGAAAACACGCCAGCTGCAAGGCCCCCGAGGTTTCCCAGCTTCTGTGAGCGTGTTACTGAGTCTAGGCCAGTGGTATGGCCCAGACCACCTCACGAGTCCTCGACTCCTGGGCTTTTCAAGACGATCTTGCAGCACCACGTCGATCCAGCAAGCCGTTTGAAGCGGCCATACATCACCGCGTCACAAGCTCTGACGATTGCTTGTTTCTCCTTTTCTTCAAACGAAACGAATCATGTCGTCCATGGCCTGCACCTTCACCAAGACACCGGACATGCATGGCGCGTGATCAGCCCAAGAGCTATATAACCACGGTGTCATTGCTGCTCTCTCATGCTATCGTCTGTCTGGTTCGTGATACTACTGTGATATCATACCATGTCAACCGATATATAGGCAACCAACATCCGTCCGGCCAGCCAACTTGTTTGATCTTCCCCCCCGTGCCTCTGCCTCGACACCGCCTCATCAAGCCCACAAGTCCACACAAGTCCACCCTTCGAACAGGAACGACCACGACTACCGTTCAAGTGGCTCTGGGCCAATGTGTCCCAATCCATTCGACGATTTCTGCTGGCTCTGGCAGATCATGGCCCGAGACGGCCTCTCGACCCAGCCGACAAGAATTTGGTCAGCATTATGCGGCCAGAATTTAGAATTGCAGCCAGCGAGGACCAATTTCGTTGACTATATTCGATCGACACTGGAAAGCCCGATGATCTCCACCTCCCTTCACAGTCGACCCAACACAGATGCGACACGAACATTTATTCGTCTTTGGGGACACTAGCGAGCTTGTGAAAAATCAGACAAACATCTGCGTGTATAGAATTACCGCCATATACGGATGATCAGGACATGAAATGCTCTCTATATCCATCACAAGACATGTTCCCTGTCGACCTTTATTTTCCGTCCCCAGATGTTTTCGAGGAAAGGCCATGGTGATTCTAGATTCTAAATGGCCCGTGGGGATTCTATATTTTCTGCGGTCTCGGATCAATAAATAGGGACTTCGCACTTGCAAGGAATTTACCCCGACCATCCTCGATCCTGGCCTTAACGCATGTTTTCCTTCCCTGTAACTCGACCGCCCACGAGCGGCAGAGCACGACAGAGGTGTGTCAATCGGTGCTTTATAGTCTACTGTCATGGTGGCTGTCAGAGAGCTGTGGGGTGGAATCGCTAGACGGAGAGTCAGAGGGTTGAACACGTATCTTGATTGGTATAAAGCTGTCCTTGAGACATCGACTTCTCGCACTGTTGAGGGCATTTCCAGCAGTGCGAGAATAGAGGTCCTATTTATCTCTTTCTGTGTGTGCCTCGCGGGGGCCGCCTTCGCACTTGGGCGCCGTTGGGCCCATGGGGTGTTGTCGGCCGGGGAGCCCGGGTGACAGGTACTGCCACAGGATGCCGAACGGGAAGCGGTCTCGGTATCCTTCTTCCTCTCTCCCTTCCTTCCTTTGGGTTTCCGCTTGGTTAGCTCTGGCTCTGGCTCTAGCTCGAGCTTCCCTAGCGATACCTGACGACGACGACGACGTAGAGGGCCGTCGAGAACCCGCCGCGTTGGTCAACATTGCGGCCCATCCCCCCGCTCGATAGAGTTGGTAATGGACATGGTAGACTCCGCCCCCAAGGTTCCACGATGGGTCAAGAGGGAGGGAACGAAGGAAAGACGGAACTCGAGTCTGTCCATGCCATGCCGTGTTACATCGGCGGCGAGCAAGCAAAGAACGGCGACACGCTGGAATCATGGCAATATGTACATGCGCAGCCATGATCTCGAGCATGAACGATCCTGATGGAGACGAACCGGTACGGCACTTACACCACCGGCAACGCCATTGAGCCACGGGGCCGGAATGTTGCATGTCGCATGTAGAGTTGATTAAGACGATCCGCCGGCGCGGGTGGGTTGAACCACGTAGTAGTGGTCAATCAATCCAACCAACGACGTACGAAGGCGCAGGAGCAGCAACAGCAGCAGGCGAGGTTGTTAATGACAATGAAAGAGATGCATGACACATGTATATATATGGTGGGCCAGGTCGTCTTGTGTTGTGTGGTGTTGTGTTTTATCATGTTGAAGCTGTGCCATGCCGTGCCGGGCAAGCCAAGCAAACCCAATTGTCTGTCTCCAAAGCAAAGGGAAGCAAAGTAAAATGGATCGAATTTGTGTGGCCTTTGGATTCGAAGTGAAAATAACAATAGAATGAAAAGAAAGGACGGTGCGGTGCATTGATCCCCTCGTTGCTTGGACCTAGTTAGCTAGTTCAGTTTCGTCAATCAAGACAGAGGGAGGAGAAAGAAGACGCCTCCCGCCCACCAAACAAATCATGGCGGATTGCGTACAATAAATAAGATATGGGGTGGTTGTTAGCTGTTGGCTGGAATCCATTCGTTCACCGTTTACCTTGACGCTCTCGAACCCCTTGATCTCGAAGCCGGAGATCGAGATACCACAAAGAGGCATGCATCCCCATAGAAGATCAAGGGTGAAAGAGGGGGATGGATCGCTCGATCAGCAATGAAGCAATCAAGCAGCCACTTCCCCTCCGGTCTTGCCAGCATTTGTCGTGGAGAGGACAGATAGACATAAATCAAATGAGCCATGGCTGCTTGGAATGCCAATATAGGCGCCGGTCGCCGCGAAGGGGGTGACGATAGGAAAGGAACACCAGAAAGAAAGGGCAGATTAGAAAGGTTGAGAAGGGGTTTCAAGTCGAGGCACTGACCATACCACCACCGCCACCACGACCAACAACAACAACAACAACAACAACAACAACAACGATCCTGCATTCATGGAGCCACCTTGCATTCCCGCATTCTTGAAGTCCTGCATTCCTGGCAAAAGTGTTGCATTCCTCCATTTCTGGAGGAATCTTTGATTTCTGGAACTATCCCACATTCTGGGGAACAGCCTTGCATTCTCGCATTCTTGCATTCCTGCAGCATTCCTTGCAACAGTCTCGCATTCTTGGAAATTGGAACACAATCTTGTATTCCTGAAAAAAATCCTGCATTCGGAGTAGTTTTGCGTTCATGGCTGAAATTCCCACTAACAATCCTAAATTCTTAGATCATCCCTACATTTCTAAAGCGTGCCCACATGATTGCACTCCTCTAACCCTACAACAATCCTGCATTCCTTGCTGCTTGCCTGCATTCCTGGAGCATTCTTGCGTTCCTGAAACAATCTTGCATTCCTGCGACAGTGTTACATGCCGGGACCACCCCTGCAAGCAATTTTCCATTCGCGAGGTTCATTGAGTAGCAGAGCCAAACAATTTTGATCGTCGCCAACGCCACGTACGGGTCCTCGGTTGGGCCAGCCGATATGGACTCTCACTCCTTTGCCGCCGTGCCCGCTTGCGGGGGCAATGTCGTAGGCCACACCAAGTGCGCTCAGAATTGCAAGAGGCCCGATCAGGTCTTTGACCGCAATGGAATCGTTGATATAGCCTTCAAATTGACCTGACATCACCGTGATGAGCGCGAGCACAGGGTCCTCGCGGTACCGGAATCTTGCATTGTGCTGTGCCAATTGGAGGAAAGCCGGATCCGATCTCTTCATGTCCCACGACACGGCAAAGGAGATACGCTTTACCGTGGGAATGGAAAGCTTCTGCATAGGATGGCCATTCAGAGTAGGCGGCCAGTGGACGCCACCAGAGACCATCTTTCCTTGCCCTGGCATGTATATAACGCCAAAGAGCGGGCGTGTGCCATCGAAAAGGCCGAAAGAGATGGCCCAATGTCTGTAGCCTTGCACGAACTGGTTGGCGGCATCGATCGGTTTCATAACCCAGGTCCGACCGCTTGTCCCCTTCGTAATGAGGGCGTCCAGCACATCGTCAGTCGGAAATAGGCACCTAAGCCTGTCTGTGATGTGTGTTCTCACAATCCGACTGGCGACATCGGCAACACCTTCCGGCCCTTCGTTCCCTGCTGTGACACTGTCGATGTATCTCAAACACTCTGTGGCTGCGTCGAAAGCGATTCCCTCAAGTAGCGTGCGGTCGATTGAAGTAGCCATGCTGATAAATGGAGGCCGTGCGTGTCAGTCAAGCCGATGTGTTTGAACAGTGCTTGACCAAGGGATGGATTTGAATGAGGATTGGATAAACGCAGTACATAAAAAGGCAAGGTGGCTCTCCTCTTTTTTTGAGAATTTATAAGTCCTCCGCCGCCAAGCAAAGCTTCGCTTGGCCATATCAACAAACCACAACATTCCCCTTTGCCCTTCCTTCATTCTTGTAACCGTGTTACATTCATGTAGTCCTGCATTCCAGGCAGCAGCCCTGGAATGGGAGCAATCTTGCATCCCTGCCTGCATCCCTAGCTGCATTCCTGCAGCCTTATTGCATTTCTGGAGCAATGCATTCTTGTAGTAGTCCTGCATTCCTCAATTCCACCGCCACCGCACACACCACATATATATATATGCACATATACTGGGGTGTCAGAGTCCCAGGATGTTAGGGAAAGGAATGGAATGACGTACGTCAACCCGACTTGAGTTGAGCTGATCTCCTCCACCTCCTCCTTCGGCTGAGCGTGAGCGTGCCCGTACCCTTGGGCTCTTGGCCACCTCCACCCGCCTACAAAAAACACCTTCCCATCCCTTCCTTCCAACGAAATGACCTATATCCCGTGTGGATGTCAAGCATTCCACAGGCTGTTTCGATATCGAGTGTGATGAGGTCCGGGGCTGCGGAATTTGACATTCCAGCTGCTCAGGGCTAGTCGGTCGTTGATAAATAGGCAGACCCCCACCGTGCTCCGGAGGTCTCAGTGCAACCGGCACTCTATTCTCCGTGAAGTAGGTAGGATTCTTGGCCCAGGGCATCGTACTTTGTCGCTGCACAGGAGCAGCAGCAAGCTCAGTCGACCACGGACGCTGGTGATACAGGTGCCCAGCAGCAGACGGAAGGAGAGATTCGTGGGGAACGTATGAGGCCGGAACTATTTGACGGTCCACAATCGGGACTAGTGCAATCAAGGGCATATTGATACTCTCGCAGCTCAATCTCCTTGCAGAAACCGGTAAGGAGCAAAAAAGAAGTCGTCCCAACCTTGAATCGATCCTTATACACGTCCTTCCTGGTGACAGTTTGCCCTTGGTCGGGTCGCCAAAGAGGATGACCTTGTAGTTGTTGCGCATGTGGTTATAGACCTGCGACGAGGAGAAATGGCGCATGCCGTCGCCGCCCTTTTCCTCGCCCACCACGAACAGCAGCGCAGTGTCCGAAGGGGACACAGTAGTGGAGAGCAGGTCCAACGCCGCTTGGACTTGCACCGGCACGCAAGCCTTCATGAGGGCTGGCCCGTTCCAGAACTCAAAGATCAAAATGGCAGACACAAAGGTGTTTTGAAAGGTAGCGAGAGATGTGCTTTCAGCAAGCCTGAATGACAAAAGACATCCAATCAGCCAATGCGTTTCACGGCAGCGTTGCGAGCGACAGATTCACAACCATGAGAGGGAGATCGGTAAATACGAATCTGGCTGGAGAATGAAGGAGCGGTTGAATTGACGCAGTGAGAGGTCCTGCAAAAGTGTAGATTTTGTGTGCCGAATTGTTCTCTATCATACGCTGCCTGCCAATCAGAGCGCGAAATCTCGAACCGCGCCGGAGCTTGGACATGCACGAGGACCTCCTGAGAATCTGGCAGAGCTGGAAGCAGTATCCATCACGGCCGTCTTTGTACCAATGGCAACGGGTTCGTCAAAGGGAAAGACGAAGATCACGCCGAGGCTCTGAGATGCCTCGGACAAAGGTCTCACACGCCAGAAGACTTTGGTGTCCATCAAAACGAGCTTGAGCTGACACTTCGAGGAATGGGTCAAAAGCCGGGTCGTGTGGAACAAAGAAAGTCGTGGGCCCATGATAAGGCGAAGGTCGCCTTGCTGATTGTCCATGACCAGTGACCAGTGCCATATGTTGAGAGACCCTCCCAATTACCACTCAAGCATCTCGAGCTCCAGCCTGCAAGGTCTCCAAGCCAACTCCACCACCGCATCGAAGCGCTAGAGTTGCAGAATGAGTTCGGCAGCTATATAGACACAGATTCCTGTGGCGGGAACAGAAAAAGAAAAGTTCAGCCGGTGATCATGTCACACCACAATCATACCTGCACCAGTAGCTGACAGAGTCTCCCGAAGACGAGATCGAGGAGAGGTCTCATCACCAGAGACACTTTTCTCGCCGAACTCAGGTTCAAAAGCAGTGTGCGACGTCGCGCGCGAGTTGTGGCTCATAGTTGGCACCGACTGCGGCGCGGAGAGAGCGTCTGACGCACCCTCGCCGGCGCCTATGGAGTATATCCTCCTCATATCAACAGCATCAAAGTTGGTGGGGTACATCATGGCAGAGTCTGACTTCGCAGTATGTGGAGCTTGGGAGTGATCGAAGAGGTAGGATGGGGGAAAACTCGAGTTAGATGCGGCGGCAATGTGTGGGTATATCGTGTTCTGGGTGAGCGGCGCAGGCGGACCGAGTGAGGTTACAGAGGACGCGAGGAATCTCTTGTATGGTAGCGTTGGTCTTGGAAGCCCTTTGGCAGTGCGCTCATCCCCCGGGGCTGTTGTATCCGTTGTTCCAGGGCACTCTGACCTAGCAAGGGCGGTTGTGATGGAGAAGATCCCTGGCGTAGGGCTCGATTTCGGAATGCGGATCGTAGGACTCTGTGACAGCGATGCCGATGGTGGCATCAGGATCGTCGTGTTCGGTTGCCGTCGTGTGGTGTGGTATGCGGGAGGAGGCAAAGATGAGAGAAGGCGAGTTCTTCAAATCGAACTGCAGGCAGGATATTTGGGTATCCGGCCGATGGAGAAAGGTCTCAGAGCAGGTGACGACGGAGCAGGCCTTGTGCTGCTGAGGTTTCGTCTGAAGGATGTCGAGGAAAGCCCATCTTCAAGCGACTGGAAGAGGTGAGCTGGACGATTGAACGTGCACAGGAGCATTTACAACGCTTCTTCGCCTTCCTGCGGACCTGGTACGATGTGAGCATGATCAATGCCGGAGAGGCCGGATGCTCAACGATGATAACTTTGCTGGGCGCTTGGTTATTGTGGCGCAATGGGTCGTGGCGTTGATTGTTTGTGGCGTCGGGAATGTTGTGACGTCGGCACAGACTAGACCAAAAGGAGGCAAAGCTCTCCACCAATCACAGTGGAGAATTTCAGTAGTACCCGGCTAGGTTACCACCTTCAAAAAACAACACGTGCGGTGCCAGACCGAGTCCGGACTAGCCCGACTCTAGGCAATGACGTCCATCATCTATTTTAGTTTCCCGAGTAACAGACTCTCATTCTTGCTCTCCAAATACACAGAATGCACTCAACAAACACTGCCCTTATGGCAACTTCCTTTTTCCTTGGTTGTGCGCTGGTGCTTGACTCACTCAGTTGTTCTCACGCAGCAAATTGGTAGCAGCGTTGCTCTCTGCAAACGTCTTATTGCAAGACTGAAGCGATCCTCGAAAGTCTTCCACGGCACTGCGCTCGGTCGTTTCCCCTGCCGACTTGCCCATATCCTCCCTGCTCGTCGAATCCTCCTCCCGGAAGCGTCCTCTCACCTTGCCTTCATGCCGAGAAACATCAGGAACAAGAAAGTTAAGAGTCTGGATGTTGATACACAACCGCAGCCTAGGTTGGGAAAATGTGAGGTGAACCAATTCAAAGATTTGGATCAGAACGACCTCAAATCCAGTCTTCGCCTCTGCCTCCGGCTCCGTGGATGCACGTTCGCCCACACTGGAGAACGCTTGATTCTGCCTCGGCCCCTCGCTGTTGGGACGCCACTACCTCTATCGCCTGAAGCAGTTGCCTCGAGATCTGAAACAGTGGCGGGAGAGCATCAGAACGAGAAAAGAGCGGGAAGCGTCACACCACAAGCGATTGGGGCTTTCCCGTCACAACCAGAGCAAGAGTCATCGTTACCACCTCCATGCGGCGAGCTTACAAAAACGCACCCTGGTACTCTGCCTGGAGTTGCTCATTGCTCAGTCCTCGGTGTCATGCCGTTCGTTACACCCGGACAATTCAGACATCAATTCTGTGCTTCTGGCCATGACGAACGCAGAGCAGGATGAGGGCCGGACAGCATGTGCGATCCCGACCTTTTCCATGTTTGCAGGGTGATAACAAAGTATGATCACGCTTTTCCGACGCACCTCATCGACGTCGACGGCTCCTCATGCCCATGAACAGCGAATGTGAAGACTAGCGCCTTGATGACACTACTATTTTCCTGCATGCACACACTTCGCTATATCGAGAATCCTCTATTCTCTATTCTCCACCCGCCTGGACCAGCCACCCACAACAGATCTTTCAGATATGGAACCGCTGGTCAAGACGATCGACGAGTGCCGATCCTTCTTCATGCACCTAGTCCCAAATCTTACCACCTGGATTGCAGCGATGGTCCGAAATGTACGAGTTCTTGGTCTTCATGACCATGACGCACCTGTCTGCGTCCCAGACCACGTTCTCGCGCTCGAACTCCCCACGTTCATGTCGACGTACACGCTTGCCTCCGCTCTCCAATCCTCGAATGTCTGTGCGGACACGCACCGGTCGACGAGTATGTGCAAGTACTTCATCTTTCCCACGGACAGAGCGCATGACTGCTGCAGGCAGAACATCAGGATTTCGATGTTGTTGGCGACTCATATATTGCAGAGACGGTCCCAGAAGCGATGTCTTCGACGTTTCGGGCCATCTTCACTTGGACAGTTTTTCGACCGCTGCTGAAGTTTCGAAGCCGAGTCGCCTCGTGCATTCGACCCTCCTGGCCGGATTTGACCATTTTCTTCATCACTTCCACTCCGTGGAGCTCTCGCATGGTGCCCTTGTGAAGGTACCACAGGACCTCCTCGCACCCATGGTCCCTAGCCATTCGGCCGACGCGCACCGGTTTGTAGCATTCTCGCACAAGCGTTTGGTATTAGGGGCACCAGTTTCGCAGAATATCAAGTCTCCTCATGCACTCTTGGAAACGCGGAACTCGTCCTACCTGCTTTGTTGACGGGAAAATACGCTTTGACTGGGTCCGAAAGAATCCTAAATCCGGGTAATATCTTGGTGTTCTCTGGGATCGTGTCACACGTCGAAGTCGAGATCGATTGGATGTGACGGCCGGCCGCCATCTCCCACTGAAGCTTGATACGCCTTCCGAATAGTGGCAGAAGCACTGGCAACTCAGAAGCAGCAAAGCAACAAACACAACAACAACCCATGGTGTACGTTGTCGAGCATGAAGAAGCCCGCGTACACTGGTTCCCTGGGCGCGGGAATTAAGGCAATTTCTCAAGGATATGGGCCAGAAAGAGGTTGGATGAGCTTTGAAACTGGAGTGGTGATGTTCCAGCGTGTGTCGAGGCAAAAACGCCATAAAGGTTCGACAGAGGGCGACCATTCCCGGCCGCAATGTGTCTGTGTTCCAATTCCTCTTCCCTGCCGCCCGACGCCAACATCTGGGGCATCACCAGCCTCGCCAACTGGGACGTTCAGCCGTGTGCTTGGTTGTGAGCTCAGTGCCCTCTCTCACACCTTGTGAAAAGATTTCGGTTGTTCCTTTCTGCTTTTTTTGTTGGATGAGCGAAGTGAAGCAATACATCTCAATTTCCAACTGAGTGACTCAACGAACCATCGTTTGGCAGAGTCGGGCAAGGAGGAGTCTGACGTCCAGCTGTTGACAAGTACAGCCACGAGCAGTAGTCGAAGCTGCCAGCGTTGCTACTCTCGCTCTCTGTTACCCTGTGCTGCCATCTATTGCTGTCTGGTATCCTCCGCTGCCATCTGGTGCTCACCGTTGCCCTGCTATACCCTGCGTTGGCCTACCTTCCTCACTCTGCCTGTCAGACGCGGGATGTACGCCCCTTCAAAGGTGCGTTGTGCGGCGCAGATCTCGACGATGGGCGACCACGATTTCGAACATCGAAACCATCCACATCGCCCAAACGCACCGTTACCCAAGAGTCAACCTCCAGTCACGACCGCAATCATAATGAGAGAAACAAGACTCGTGGACCACGAAAGCTGTACGTCCGATCAGTCGCATATCGGAAGTACGGGAAATACGTCGATCTGTGGGAGATATATCCCTCCAGACGGGTCATGGCTGTTAGGCACCCTCAAGCTACATCGGTCCATGCCGTATCGTCATTTGCGGCCAAATTCGGCGTGCCTTGTATTGCCGGCGGCAGTATCTAGAACGTTAAACACATCGTCAAGGGTACCGCGACGAGTGCCTCGACCGTCATGAGGGGTGGTCTCCTTGCCGGTACCACTGAATCTCCTGGCAAATCTCACATCAACCGCGCAGGTGAGCTGGTCAAAGCGGATGGGGGCATGGGCAGCATCGATGACATGGAAGACAAGAAGGCCGGCGGTGGAGGCAAGAACTCCAAAGCCAGCAATGCTTGAACAGCACGATACTTTTCAGAAGGTGATCGACTGTTGATGGCGCAGGGAGAAAAGCCAGTCCATTGCCGTTGCCACTTTTCCTACCATCCACCCAGCAGCCGAATGTGTTGCGAGAGTTGTCGGGGAAGGGATCCAGCTTGGCAGAACGGAGATATTGAGACGATGTACAAATGCGCTGCATCAACAAAAGTGGAATGAGCAGCAGGCCGTGGCAGGAAGCTTCCACCGCTCGATGTACCGGCCTTGCCAATCGTGGTAGCATTTCACCTGCATGCCATATTCTCTTCATCGCCTGGAAAATAGCTGCCATGGGCTTGCTACAGCTGACAGTAGCCCTACCCTTCGCGACGTCCACTCATTCACTCTGCATTCTAGCTGATCATGATGTTCCCACCTCAGAGCCTGTCGGCACAGAAGGGGGTGTCCTTGGTCATTCTCACGGCCGGAGTCGCACTTTGAGATGACTTGGTCTGACCCAAGCTCCCGCTGGTGTATCGACACAAGGGCTTGCAATTCCAGAAACAAAAAAAGAGCCACAAGGGCGACATGCAAGAGGCGGGCGCCCTGTGCCGGGTGCTGCAACTGGCGGCCTGATCTCAAAGGCTGCCTGCGTTTGGAACCAAAGGCATCAAAGTCATGGGGACTGGCTAGGCCATGCTTTTGGACAGTCCTCGCGGTGGCTACCCATGCGTCGTTGGGCCTGACGGGTCCGTTTCGTCGCTCGCAGCCATGGTCCGTTCACCTGCAGTGCGTGTCGCAAGGACAGCTTCCCAGCACTCGACCTCTTTGTTGAGAGCGATTCAGTTTGGCCATCCTCCTAACAGTCCTTGTCGTTCGAATACCACTCACCATCATGTCCCCAGGGCTACAGGTGAGGCCCGCAGGCGACTGGCAACTCCCATTGACAGCTCGCGATCCAAGGAGTACGCATCCTCCCGAATACCTTGATAGCCACCCATTGCACCACGACAAGGAACTCGTTCCTCCAATTCAGCGTCATGGTGAGATAGGCGCCCCTCCTGGTCAGGTCAGGTGCGTGTCCAGCACTTAGTACCCGTCGTTTCACCACCACACTTGGCGTTCCCGTTCCCATTTCCTCCTTGGAGGATGGCCTTAGCTGCTCCGCGATTGGTCAAGACTCCCATATTTCTGAATATGAAGCTTTCCTGTTTCCGAAACTCTTCGGGTTAAGAGTACTTGTTCAGCGTCTTCCCCAACCAGAGGGTCTGCTGATTCACGACTTGCGCCTTCGCCTGCAGGGCATCAGACATCAATTTGCTCATGGGAGACGCACGACTGAAGAGAATGGCCGCGACAACCATTTTTCACTCGTGGATACACCACCACAACAATAAGACAGATGGCATAAGCCTATTTTCAGAAAAATGCCAGGTGTGTCGGCATGTGGATGCCACCGAAGAATGAAACGACTTCAGCGGACGCGGAAACTGCGAGCCTCGACTCCCAAGTTGTACCATAAATTTCAACACGAGAGGCAGCAGACTTCCCAGATCGAAACACATTTCGCTGGCTCCTGCAGTCCGTTTGACACTCTTGCAATTTCTCCCACCTCTCAGGTCGGCGGCAGTCTTCGATGATAAAATTGCTCAGGACGCCCTCCGCGCGTTGTTGCGGTCGGGCTCCTCGCGAAAGCTCGTCTGAACGCCATGTTGGTTGATAGGATTCTTCAACAGGGGATACCAGCCTGAATCACAGTCCAACTGAGAATGAATTTGAGCCGCATCACTGAACCTCCTCTTTGCCGCAGGACATCCATATTGATCTGGGTGAAAGCCCATGGTTCTTTTCGGAGAGCCTTCCGCCTCAACTCTTCGATGTGAGGTGGTACCTTGTCCCTTCGTGTTACGCGACCAACTCAGTGAACTGCGCTGCGAGCTTGGAAATGGGCGGCCCGAGAGTTTCCATCCTCAACTTCGACGGTTTGGAACTGGCCCGTCAGAGCGACATGCCCGAATCTCTGCGCGAAAAGAACCCGGAGGTGGCCGACGTCCATCATTCCGTCCTCAGATATGAGGCCTCTGCCCGCGTCGGACGTTTCATGGAGTGATTCCTTCGCGACTCGGTCATGGAATCGCAACAGGTCAGAGAGTGCCAGTTGTTTGAGCTTGTCCGGGGAACTGATGACAATGACGTCTTGATGCACAACCTCCACCGGAAGAAGCTGGCAAAGTGGCTTCATGTTTGGCGTCGTCAAAGGAACAGAGTTGGCATTTTCCTCGGATTGATTCAATTCTGCCTCGTCCACATGAATCCACCACCGCCCTGCTCGCCTCGGTGCGTAGGGTCGTCTTCTGCATTGTTATTGTCCCACTTGCCCCCCATGCCATGTTTCTAATCTTCGTCATGCCGATGGACATGCTCATGCACACGCAGAGCAGTAAGCCATCTTTTCCAGATCGCCAGAGTGATCTTGGTTCTCGCTGCCTGGATCTCTTCCGAAGCCTGGGACTCGAGGCTCTCAATGACGTTGATCATGGCATTGGTCATATTCATGCTCACAACGACACTGTCACTGATGGCCGCGCTCTGCCGACCCTTGAACTGGAGCTCCGTCACTGCTTCGGCCATAATCAATGCCATAGCTCATGAGACAAGGTCATCACGTGCTGCTTGTCGGGATGCGGCCTGAAGACTGACTATATGGTCTATACGGAGTAGTCCATCAGAGATTGTGCTCGGCGACTGACACCATCTGCTCGAGTGACGTTTCGGGGAAGCTGCTGATCGACCGTTCGACCATCGACACGGCCAGCAGCCCAGCGGTTAAGGACTATATCAACGAGAAGTTCCCTCCCACCACCTTCTACGAAGCCCTCATCAGCGGCGGCGTGGTGGGCACGCAGAAGAGCGTCGCTGCGCTTCAGAAATTCTGGCTTGCCATACCTGATAACACGATCAGCCACGAACACGGGCAAAATCATATGGTTGGTACGTCTACCATCGCTCGGGAATGAATTCGTCCGGATATTCATAGCATTCGGGAGCTGGGAGAAATTATGTCGGACCCAGACATGGACAGGTGGGGATCAACTCACGTCGGAACAATGGATACGACGGCGCCAGCACGTTGACATTGCCAGGAATATACGTGCCTCCGATGGTCATGCCCTCTGGGGGGATGAGCCGGGCGAATTTTGCGGATCGAATCCTCCATATACGTCTGTACAGGACTCGGTACATGATACTCCATCCTCAATGGCAGGTCATCAACGCACGGCCAATCCCTCATCATCTACACCGAATGGTAGCTCTCAGAGGTGATCAGGCACGACTTTGACCGGATTGGGTCGTCGAGGCTACAAGACACTATAATGCAGCCTGCGGATCTTGGGAATTGAGTTGCGCACACATGAAGAGCGTCAGGAGAAGCCAGTCCACATTCACCACCAGGCCTTGAGCTTGGACGCCTTGTTCTTGTATGAGGAGGCGGGCCTGAGAGACTCTCCCTCCTTACCCTTCAGCTTCATGAGTACCTACAGAAGAGAAGTATCCCCACAGTCTGGGCTTGCTTATGAAAGTCTTCACCCCCATCGAGCGGTTCAAACCATGGCATCGCCTTGCTTCACCAAGATCTACCCCAAGCGCACGCACCCAGCAATTCATAACTCAAAATCTGAGGTCTCGCAAATGATAAGACTGTGGTAATTGAAGTCGAAGGGGTTTGCATGGCCGCGTCGGGCAGCGAAGGAGACCGACTGGGACGCATTGCACTGCTTGGCCAAAGGTGCTCAGCATCCTGATATCCACCTTGCAACGGTGATCTCTCCTAACCCCCGGTTGTGCGGTAGGCTCTGTGCTTACCCTGCTTCGGACTCTGGGTCAGCCGGATGGGAGCGTCACAGGATCCTCGAGTTGAAGAAGGGGATTGGATTGACGCACTCGGAAAAGTAAAAGCGACCTCATGCGTAGAGCGTTGCGGCGATGGGGAAAACTAGCAAGTATCACCGAGGCTCGGGGGGGAGGGGGGGGGGGGGGTTCCTGGGATATCGCCGGGGTTCCTGGGATATCGCCATCATCGGTTCCGAAGGGACGACAGAAACTGTTGACATAATGCACTTTACAAGGGCACCAGGCGCCGCGTGCCGCCCACGATTACCATGCCGGCAATCATACTGGTTTTCATGTTGGCAACAACCAATATCAGGTACCCATTGCACTCAAAAAATCTGGAAGTGTTCGCCGTGCTTGTTGATACTACAGCCGGCCCTCCATCTCTCGCGACACCCACCGAACTCGAATTCTCCTCAACCCTTGCCCTGCCATACAATCAGGCGGCTAGAATGTGGCTGGTCCCCAGACAGTTTCGACGCCATTCTTTACCATTGTTTCATGCTCCTCGACTTCCGCGAGATTGGGATGAACAGATCGACATTGGAACAGACGCGATCCAGGCTCCTTGGCAGGAGTCTGTTGGCAGGCGTATGGTCCACGACGGATGCTTCTGCAACTGCGGGACATCAGCATCCTCCGGGAGTGTTCCGGTCCCAATGTTGATCATGACGAGCGGAGAGTGATTGGGTTGGGATTTGCGAGCATTCCGAACGAGCTCGGGACATCCGAGGTGCAACTGCAAGAAGTGCGAGACGCGAATAATGAACGCCAGCCATGGTACCCGCTATTCCTTCTCCTTCTTTTCTCCTTTGGCGCTTCTCCTTACAAGATGGCGAACAGAGAGGAATGTACCGAAGTCAGGCTGGGTCGATCGCGCTGACCGTCCCAGAACATTAATGATTCCTTGCTGCTTGGGGACGCGAGCCATCCGCTGTTGGGTATGTGTCGTACATCTTGCCGTGTCGGAAAGCGCTATATACTCATCATCAACCAGGAGCCTTCGGTTCTGGGCGACGTTTGCGTTTGAGAACGGCTGGATTCTCGCACGAGCCGTCGAATACACTCGAGACTTTCCCAAGGGCGGCCTCGGACAAGCCCTTGAAATCTTCGACGCCGACAGGTTACCATACTGTCTCAGAATGTGCGTTTGTGTGCTTCTTTTCCCCCTGCATGTGTTACAATATCGCCAAACAAAATGCGTGCGAGGAGATCTGAAAGGCATGGGCCAGTGTCATCAAAGAAGCCGGCAAGAGAGGCAGAGGGTTCCAATTGCAGTTCAACGGATGGGAAGAGAAAATAGGTGCACATAATGAGAGGAGTGGTGGTCGGCTCAGGGAAGCCTGTGATGACTTGATGCAAGCCTTCGGCTGGCTCAGACAATGTTCTTGAACGCCATAGCAACAAACTATCCGGCAGCAACTGTTTTCCGAAGCTGCGGCATCGAGGGATTCGGTTGAATGCAGTGGTGATACATGGTGTTTCGCATCCAAGCACCAAGAAACCCGGTGAACCTGACGGGCCTTGGAGCTAGCAGCTAAGCTGTCGGCAACGTTGATGCCTGGACCGTGTGGGTGGACTTTGCTAACACTGCGGTGATTGATGCCGTCGACTGGCTTGGTAACGACGCATACTCTTACGGGCAGGGCGTCGAAATCGACAACCGAAAACTCGTGTTGCGTGTTTAGCGGACCAGCTGCACCACATGCCACATTGACCCATGAACACTTCATCCACTTGTGAAGCAAGTCGAGGTCAGATGCCGAGGCTGCTCCCGCACAAAATCGTGCCCTGCTGGTTACCGTCCAGGCGGCAAACTAAGAAATCTTCAGAGAGGCTTTCTACATTATCACGGACCTCTTGGATCTACAAAAGACCGACACGTTGGTGATGGTATTGGAACAGCACGCCGGGATAGCGAGCTTGGGGCCGACAGATTGGCCACTTGGGCTGTTGGTAGAGGATGAAGATGGACGGAGATCAAAGACAAGGTTGGCAGACCGAAAACGGTCAAGATGAGGAGGTGCATGGTTGGTCATGGTTGTGGATGGGCGGAAGCAAGCACCAACGGTTGATACGCGATGTTGGGGCCTCCTTCATCTTCGCGGTCAAGCGACAGCAACGTATCCGAACCATCCACGAGAGCAATCCATACGACCTGATCCAATCTTTTGACCACATTCCCGAAGAAAACCTTTCCAAAAACGATCTCCCGCTCCAGGTCCGACTTCCTGTCGATCGTGAAGCCGGTCGCCTCGAACCCGTTCAGCTGCTGTCAAGTTTGGACTTCCCTTAGACACCAAAGTACGGCCTCTCTATACTGGTACCCGACTTCGGCGCCCGTTCCCCTGGCCTTCTTTCTCCTCCGCCAGGGTCTTTGGCTGTGCCAGTACATGATTTGGCGTTCACTGCCCTCAAAGACATTCACAGCGCCATTTACAACACCTCTTTGCACGGACGGGTATTTGGATACAACTGGTTTACTCTGTTCCTTAACCAAAGGAGTCTTCGCGGTCATATCGGCGGCTTTGCCACCACCACGAGCAGGCACCACCACAAACTATCACTAACGGCGACCCATCCACCTCGACTCACCCTGTACACTCTTCTTCCACGAATTCCACTCCCCCATCCCCAAATACAACTGCAATCGACGGCACCTTTAAATGGGCTCCAGACCTGCTTTCGACCAACCCCACAGACTCTCTCCGCAGGCCAACCACCAGAGGTTGCAGTTCTATAGTCCGTCTTTTGCAATCGTGAAAGATCGTTTGGGTGTCCTTTGTTCGGGTTGTGTGCTCCAATGGGAACCGGCACCTTCGCTTGTTCAAAAATGCAGAACCCATCCGAATGCAGCTTTCCTCGGCCACACTACTTCTGATCGATCCAGCGGGGGATCAGAGCGGCTTACCGTCTGGCTTTGTGGTACTGGATCCCTAGGTGGGATCGTTGGGATTTAGGTGCTGGTGGAACAAAACACCGTACTATCGAGCACTGCGCAGAAACACAGTGGATGCACTTGCTGGTCCCGACAGTCGTCTAAATCTGACTCGAGTGTCGACAAAAGCCGCCGTGGCAATCGAAGAAGCCGTCGAGGACGATTCGGGGGAGGGTCCCTCTACTCCTGTGCCTTTGGAAAAAGACGACTTCGAAGATATCACGAACGATTTGTCGAGAACAAAGACTAAAGCGGTCACTGAATGACATATTTCAGGAACTATATCGTTCTTTCGCTGGCTTTCAACATACCTCGCAACAGACGAAGTATTTGAATGACACGCGGATCTATAACTGCCGGGAGGATATATGGCATGAGACGAAACTCCCGCCTGCAGCTCAGACACCTGACCCTCGCTCGTCGTTCAGTTTCTTACACCCCCAGTCCGGTGCTGTGGATAGGACACCAGGGTCAATCGGTCGAGATTGCCCAACTCCAGGGTTGAATTGATTCAATCCGTGTCGCTCCCAAAGGCTGAGAAGCCACGAGCGGTACTCCTCCGTCACTCCGCTGGTAACGACGCAAGCGGCCGGCAAAAGCCCCAAATCCACCCCGTGCCAGTGTAACGATGTCTTTTTACAAAGGGCGCGGTATCTGATTTAGAGAGCGAGGAGGGCATCGACAGCGAGTTCTTTCTGTTCATCTGGGACGTTGATCGAAATCGATTTTTTCCGCTGTTGCTGAGGATCCCAAAAGCAAACCCCCAAGTGCAGCTCGGGGAGGTCGTGATCGGAGAAAAGCGGATGAGGAAGAGCTGCTCCCCAACGTGGCAGCTTTCGAGGCGGAAGGCTCAATATCGGGCGCTGAGGATATCGACCTCGACATCAAGGACGCGGAAGAGCCTGAGCCTGAGCGGCCAACCCCGCTTCAACGCGCAGCTCACTGTGCAGGACAACATATTGTATATCTTCAAGGGCACACTGGAGAAGAAAGACGTGGGAATCAGATTTTCTGATCTCTGCACCTTCGACCCTGTCGTGTTTTTGGCTGTTGGCCACTTCTCCAGCTTAGCCTGGTACCGGTTGTGCGCTCACCTCTCTCTTTGTCGGGTTCGAATCTCTTCAGAGCGGACGTCGCGCCTCTGCTGGCCCGTCGCGCCAAGCATCCCATCCTCATCCTCTCTCATAACGCGGTCGGGGAATTTCCGGAAGGTCTTGTCCAGGCAGGACTCAAACCCATGGCTTCGCCGAAGAGTATCGCAACAGTCACAATGTGGTGGCGGGACGGCTGACGGGCTGTCTCACAGCACAGCTCTTAGACCGGCTCGCCTAGTTGATCATCACCGGCGGAGTGTATGCCGAGATATTGAATTGATTTTTGAAACCCGTCCCGCACGACGACGGACACGGGTTCAAATTGCCGCTGCACAAGGAATCCTTCATGCCGCTGGTTCCCCTGAGCAACTACGGTGAGGCGGTCAAGTGGGCACTGGAGCACCCACGCGAGAGTGTTGGAAGATTCGTCTCCGCCAGCCCATTCCAGGTGACGTTTGACCAAGTGGTCTGAGGAAGTAGGTCACCAAGCAATGAAGGGGAAAGGTCTACTGACTGAGGTACATATGAGGAAGTGACAAACGTGTCTGCAGCCGTGTTCTCTCTCCTCTTCTTCCTCTTGCTTCTCCTCTTGTACTCCATAATCCACACAAGCCCACCCACGACGCCCTCCTCCGTCCTATCCGCAATGCATGCGCGTGGAGAGGCTGATCCAACAGTTCATCCCTTGCCCGGACACGTGTCTTACTCCTTTCTGACAAGAAATTTTGTGTTTTTACTTATCCGGTCGTTGAATTCCACGTTGGGGTTGGGGTTGGTGTTGGGGGACACGTTAAAGGACAGGAAGTTCCACGACTGGCTTCCCGATCTGCTGCCAGCCTTCAGCCAAGAAGAAATGATCAAAGTGGCCGTTGACTATATTGACGCTCGTGACTCGACCTCGGGGAAACTGCTTTCGTACAAAATCGTGCTGATCCTGAACTACACCAAGCTTGACCAGTTGTGGGTGGACGAGAAAGACCCGAAGACGCTTGTCAGCACTGTTGCCGATGGCTTTCGCCGTACTGGACCCCCAACAACCGCTCCGACAACTGGCACAAGCAGGTCCGATTCTGCTGTTCGGTCGTTGCGAGCTCACCCGAGTCCCGACATCTCACCTGCACTACTTCATGCCGAAACTCATCACTGCTTACAACGCCCGCAGCCACCATCTGGGCCATTGTTGAGCCTCACGAGTCACAATCATAATCACAGTCACAGTCACAGTCACGCACTGCTCCGATCGAAAACCCTTTCTACGACAAAGGGAAGGGAGAGGGAGCGAGGGGAGCGGGGGCAAAGGAGAAACATCAACTAGATTCCAGAAGGGCTCAAGGGCGCGAGGTGGCTGGTCTCGTGGTTTCGTTGGCCTTCACACAGTCGCTGTTGCTGCGGATTCAACCAATCCACCCAGGACGTATAGGTTGCGACGATCCCCGACAAATAACGTGCCAGCGGAATGGAAAGGGTCGGGCCAGCGGACACAATAGAGATATTGAATGTTCTTTTCTCCGGGTGGGACAGCTCAGCTACTAGGGGGAGCATGACTTGGGTGATACTTGTGAAGAGAGCGGAAAGATAAGTGAATACCAGGATGACAGAGATATCCGTGGTCACGCAGAGCCAATCCTGCAAACAGGTCAGCCACCTCTCAGAGCACGAATGCCAATCGGCCAACCTACCAAAACGCCATCGACAAGACCAACAAGGTAATGGTGAAGGTCCACCGTGGGAGGAAGTCCGCCAGCGGAAGAACCAAAATGAGGCCGGTGGCATCTCCGGCTTGTGCCAACGGCGGTGTGCTCGCCATGTCATCATTCATCTTTTAATTGCTGAAATGCTGGCAGCAGTATACTTGAGGAGGACTGGCTGCAGCGCTGCTACCTATTTCGTCTTTCATTTTCCTCCCCATTCCCAATGAGTTTCCATTCCAGGGGACATTGGCCAGGAGATCACCATGAAGTTGGCTGTCTTTCCGTCTGATGTCCCCGTCCACCGGCCACCCGTCTGTGTTTCGACGATGATCGGGCCTCCTTCACGCATTAGATATTATATAAATCTTCCCAAAACCAAACAGTATTGGAAGGGGCGTTGTTCTCTCCTTGCCCTACGCTGTGGGCTAACCGTCTTTCGCTGTCAAGTGATCGCGGTCCGACATGTATTCCACGTCAATGTCGATGTCGAAATCACACTTGTGTGAGATGACTCAAACAATCCATAGCTAACCGACACTAACAGAATCCTGCTTGTCTGCTCTGGTGTACAAAACGACCGAAGACTGGTCTCTAAACCAAAACAGCGTCTCGTCGACTATTACCACGTCGGTCCCGGTCCCACGGGATAGCGTACTCACTTCAATGACCTGATTATAGTATCCAGGCCTCGTCAGTGAGCGAAACTAATCTAACCCGAATTTGGAAAACTACGGCGTTACATTGGTTGCTGGAACAAATCCAGCTAGACCACATTGGGAATTTTCTGTGGGCGGTATAGCTCAATATCGCTCACATCCAGCTAGACCATATTGGGAATTGTCCGTAGACGGCATAGCTCAATATCGCTCAAATCTAGCTAGACTATATTGGGAACTTCTGTAGATGGAAATGCCATCAGAATAACATCGTTGTGTATTTCCTCATCCCGCACTCAAGCCATGTCCTTCAGCCACTTAGTCTTACTTGTTTTTCGTCCTTTAAGTTGCGTTATCGAACGCAGATCGCTGATCTTGCTAGATTCGACCATGCCTAAAGAAGACTTCGTTCCTACAGATATATCGGAAGGCGAGTCAGGAAGACCTTGACGTCGCCAATATCAAGTCTGGATCGGACGAAGGCCGAGGAGGAAAAGGGAAACGCCGTCGATGCCAACGAGACCTTTGCTGGTATTGAGACGATACACCCTGCCAAGGAGGCATGCGCCACATTGGCGACGACGACGACAACGACGACGACAACGAGGGCTAAGCAGTATTTATTAATTGTTATCCTCCATATCGATGCACCGTACATACTAGGTCGTTACTCAGGACTGTGTAGTGGATGGACGTATGAATCAATGGCTATTGTGTCAACCAGGATGAGGAGGCAATTATACCAGAAAGCCAGCTCGTTCCCCCTGTTCGGTGTTTTTCTCTCATTCCTCGCCGCCGATGAGGGATTGTTGTCCTTCTGTGCACCTATCTATCCATTTATCCATTCGTCCATCGATCATATCGTCATTCATCTCCATGTCAATGTCTATGTTCATATCCATATTCATGTATGCTCGCCTTTGTGGAAGTCGGGGGTGAGTTCGACTTGCCATTGGGTGCCGCAATCCGAAAACCAGACTCGGGCAACGGAGCTGCAATCTGCCTGCATGTGGGTGTTGGTTGCACCGGCGTTCCTCTGGTCGTCTGACAGCGTCCGTGGTTGACGTTCAAGTTTTGGACTGAACTCGGACTGGCAAAGCTCCAGAGCGTGGCGCACTGGTAAAACGAGCCCTTGTGCAAGATGAGTGCCACCAAAGGTAGTCTGGGGTGGAAGCCACAGCCGTCGAACACGTTTGCAAAGTCCGCGCCGTCCAAAGTGGCGACCGCCTTGATGTCGACATCGGCCGCCCCACGCTCGATCTTGAAAATCACCATGAAGCAACATTCGTTCTCAAAATCACGGCCGCAGATGCCAGACCAGCCACAGCTTTACATGCTTCGGCAACCATCTTCAAGGCCCGGATCATGGGATAATGAGGCTTGACTGCCCTATTTGACCATTCAATAGCGACCTTGAGAGGTGGAGTGGGTTGTTCAGGGGTCCATTTCTTTACCATGAGAGAGGGATCATATCGCCACGGCTGGTTGTGCAAGACAACTTTCATGAACAAATTGATAGTCTCCCGACTCTGGGTGAGTGTACCAAAAGTTGCGAGCATGGAGTCTTTCCCGTCCATTGTGTGCTTCATACCTTTCAGGGGGATATAACTGTCATCATCCTCGATCTCGCGAGCGTCCTGCCACGATGCTGAGGCACCGAGCACCAGAGCGTGCTTCTGTCCCAGTTGCTCAGCAGCTTACCAGGAATATACAGGCCCACGACAGACCCAACCAAGCCCAACCAAAGAATCAGGTATTCCTCCGCGGTGAGAGACTTGGGTTTGAAAGCTGACGGGGCGCCTTGACTCTTGCATGGATGTAAGAAGAACACTGGCAGATCCGAGACAGAGCGCTACTGCACAAAGAGTCATTGCTTGGAGGGTATTGTAGCGGACTTCACTTACCGTCATACTGATATCTTCCATCACGCTCATTCCGTGCAGCGCAGCGAGTGATGATTCCGACACCACCCAGTCATACACCTGCTCTAAACTCGACGGCTTCTGGGCGTTGGCGGCACCAGACGTACACCGCGTTCCGATCAGGCCGCCGATGCCCGAGGCCACGCCGAGCACTATGACCACGAACATGCCGGTGCTGACCCCGCCACCTGCGGTATGGTCGAGAGTGAGAGTCAATCCTTGAGTCTCAACTCGGGACAAGGTCGTCGAGTGGGAAAGGGTGCTCTCAATCTCGCTGCCGTCCGCGATTGCCCCGTGATTTTCATCTGCCGCAACAACGGATTCGCCATCTCGACGCTGACGACGGAGCAGCATCGTGGGGAGGGACGCGCAAGCCGTGGGAAGAAGCATCCTCCTACGCCACCGTAGCTCGAGAGGAAGGGCGGAGGAGAGGGCCTCTGCGGAGGAAGATCTCTCAGTTCAATAAATGGGCTGACGAGTCTCACGTCGTGTCAGACGTGCTCGGACAAGGCAAAGCCATACCTGCACGTGATACCAAGCCCATGAATGGCGACTCAAACCTGCCGCGCCACATTTTTGCCGCCTCACACATTCCGACAAAGCACCTTTCTCGCCGATTGGCCTGGACGTGAGCGCTCAACTTTTGATTCTTGCAATTGCCTTCGCAGAAAACTGCTGCAAGGGTTAGGGTAACTCAGCGGCATGCCGTCGGCGTCGCTGGAGTTGGCGGTCTCGGGCGGGAAGAACATGTCTCCGTCAATTCCATTCCCAACTTCACCAGCATCTGACGGAGCGTACTTGGGGACTTGTCAGAGTAGTGTACAGCAAATATGAGCAGATGTCTGAATGCTGGTCAAAAACAAATCATACCGTGGTTCGTTCATTTATTGCACTCGAGCGTGAAGGACGTCCAATCCACATCTCAATTCCTGATGATGCACTCGAGCCAGAAGTCGGCTGCGAGCGCTACAGCCGTCCAGAACTTGCAATTTGCACGCCTTTATCTCAATCACTGTGCCGTCCGACTCCGTGCTGATAGACAAGACTTGAATGCTGTCTTTCCATGGTTGGGCTGTTCTTCAACATTCTGGCTCGAGCACCACCGAATTGCGGACGGAGCTGACATTTCAGAGGACCTTCGGGCGGCTATTTCCCCCTTCTGAAAAATTACTCGACTCTGGGCCTCGAGCATTGGGATTTATGGGGAAAGATGCCCGACTCTACCAGTTATCGTCCATCTCACGGCTACCCAAGCCGACTGACCAGAAACCAGCTGTCGGACGGGAAATGACGCCACTGCCCTGATGGTGCCCTGTTAGACTGAAGCTTCGCCGGAAGGCGGAATCTTCGTGATCTCGATGATGGCGATCACGAATTCGAAGGTGACCGCATCAAAAGCCATGCCAAGCCGTGATGGTGCAGAGCGATTCAGAATACCAATCGCGGTTGGTGCCCTGCGAAGTGTGTTCAGCGCAAGTGCAAGTGCTAGCGCTGCAGCCAATTCCGCTGCAGCTCGAGGTGAAGCGCATGGGAGTGGGAGAGAATGGATTGTGGGATTTGCCATCGGAGAGAGCCCTCCAGGTCAATGGCCGTCGAACGGCGACGTGGTCTAGACACTCAGCATCGCTGCCGACAACGGCAATGGACTCGCCCAAGGTGAAGCCACATTATGTTTTACGCAAGAGCCACGCCCTCACGGCCAACTACCTTGGGTGCTTTTTAGTTTTTGTCGCAGTTTCTTTCCCTGGCCCAACGCAACCAAGCCAAGCAACTGCGCATGACAGGTGCAGAAAAAAGGAACTTCTATCACAGTCTGTCAAGGCGCTGATCTGTATGCGTCGAAGCGAGAGTCACTTTGAGACCATTTTGGCGGTGAGCCCGGGTATTTTGGAGGGACAAGACCCAAAGATTGCTTCGAACTTCCCTCCTATTGCATGACCAGCAATCCCGACAGGTTGAAGTTACCCAGGACTCCTTCCTGCAGGCGACAAAGGATCCTTGAAGCATTTCTTGCCAAAAGGTTCAATGATACGGAGTATTGCTGGTAGTGATGTTGCCGACGACGAAAATCAATCATCGCGCAACTCACCAATCTCTCTGACTCCGAATCTGGAGACGATGAAAAGTCCTTCGATGCAAGATTTGGGAGAAATCAGCGCGGTTGTAGCCGTCGTTTGGCAGAGTGGAGTCGACTGGCAGAGAGGTTCCCGTTGCCGTCGCCGTTGCCGTTGCCAGTGCGACCAAGGGCAATTTGTATCGACGATGGCAAGAAGGAATGGAGTGCAAGCAATGGTGATATTCGCGGTCGTCTCTTGCGGCCTTGGGACTTCTGCGTGCTGAGAGTTGCGAATCGCAAGCGTCCCTTTCGTCGTTCATGAAACGAGCATCAGCGCTAACCATCTCATCCAAGATGGTTCCAACTCGGTCATTGTCACGTGCTCGGCCCTCAAGCGCAAATACCGCGACGTGATTCCAGTCGCCGCAGCAGAAAAGAATGCATGGCTTTGCGTTTCGCTGTTTCGACTCTCAGAAATGCTCTCAACGGCAAGTCCACGTCTGTCGACATTCCAAAGCGTCGGGATGTCCTCAACTGTGGCAAAAGTGGCAGATTGTCTACCAACACCAAAAGTACCGTAAATTTTAAAAGGGTTGATGAAATCATCGTCGGCGGCCCTATTGTCCGTGACGTTGTCGGCCACGGCTCTCGTTCGCCTTTCACTATTGAGCCTCTGTGGAGGCTTGTCTGTAATGAATTGGATGGGATGGAAGTGGTTGAGCAGAAGACGAATCATTCACGGAAATATTCAACCAACTGGTCTTCATGTTTCTCCCTTTCCCGAATCAATTCTTTTGCCTGCCCGTATGCTCAGAAGTTGGTGAAGGATGCCTTGCGCTAAGACCCTGCTTTCTTTCGCTGCATCTGTTTGAGAACGTCGGCGAGCCCTCGTTAGGGAGATTGTCGGGCGATAATAGATCGTCAAGGTGAGACTCGAAACTCAAAAGGTCTGCTTTTGTTTTGCGACTTGGAAATGAGACTGCCTGTAACTCCAATAATACCGCCAGAATGACAGGATCTTTTGCGTGTGCCTGACGTCGGCAGCGGGCTTGCCGTCGGCCGGTGTGGGTGGCAGCAGTGCTTTTGTGGCGGGAACGGCATTTCCCACTTCCCCCTTTCAGCTGCATGGACGGAACAGCAAAATACTTCCTCTTCCTCTTGTTCCGCCTTGGCTCTGACTGGTACCTTCCGAATAGGTTTTGAGCGTAGAGTGGACCAAGTTGCCGCTATCTCCCTCGAGGAGGTCAAGTTGAATTAGCACATTGGGGAGCGTGTTGGAATCGGCAAGTTGAATCGGCCAAGTCCCGAAGGGACTGGGACGATTAGTTCGGCTTTCCTTGAAAACCACTGGAGTTTCACGGCACGGCACATCTTTCAGAGATGGTAGTGAGTCAAAAGGCCAGAGAGTATCTGTTGAGCGTTGAACCGGTGTCGGTTTAGGTTGAGGCTGCAGACTTCGACAGGAAATCTCATGAAAACTTCCACAAGTAGTCCGAACTACAGAGTCCGACCACCAGTCGCACCTTGGAGCCAGCCACACCGGCACACTCGCGGATTCTCAATGGCGCCTCTCAAGAACCAGACTTTGAAGCCATGGGAGTTCGACCCAAAGGCTGACGAGCCAAATGCTTGCGGAACAAACCCAGAAGACGGCTGAGGCGACTGGCCGAATGCAGAGCTTGTCTGTGGAGGTTGGCCAAATGCCCTTTCCTTCTCTCAAATAGAGCATCGCGCACGGGGTCCAGATATCGAGCAGAAGGCTGTCGGGCGGGCCTTTATTGCCACATTCGGACAGAAAACCAAAAGGAGCAGGAGGCTGCGGACAATGCCCAGTCGACAGAGGACCGGCCTCATGAAAATGATTTCGAGTCCGAATCTCTACCTGCTCGTTTTCAACTTTGGCCTCGCTCTTGCGCTTCTTCTTGTCAGTTTCAGCGGTGTTCATCGCTGCCTTGATGTAGAGTTTGCATGTTTCAAGAATCGGACACAATGAGGCCGTCAGAAGGCTTTTCCGACGCCGATGCAGGTACAGCAGCAAGATGCAAGTTGTTGCAAGGGCGGCAGTCCGAGTCGACACGGAGACGTTCGCAGACGTGATGGAACTCGGTGGCCGGTTGTGTGATTCTCCTTCGTGAGCTGAGAGCCCCCTCTTGGACGCGTCTATGATGGCCGCTCTGAACTTGACGGGAGTGGGAAGCTCGCGACGGAAGGGCCGCTCCACAAGCTGACCATCCGATCGAACGCACAGGTTCTAGTATCGCAAAGTGTAAAGAGGACAAACATCCAAACGAAATGTTGCAACGCATCGAGTCATTGGACATCAGGAATTTCGTACTCTCGCTGGATGGTCGTTCGAGACCGTGAATTTGCGGCGCGTCGACGTGGTCCAGCTCGGAAGACCCCTGTCTCAGAGCGGCCTTTCACGTTCTTCCTCAATGACAGCCGGCTGAAATTCGAAGGTCATTCCGAGGATGCTGCGAACCATTTGCTGCCGAGCAACCGAACACTTGCTTCGTATGGTATGTTGATCTTGAAATCTCTCAGCCCGAAAAGAAATCGCTGGAGGCGCTGTATGACTCGGTAAAGGTGTCGAAATAGATGGCGTCGAAAGTCCGCCATCTTCTCTTTCGTCTTCGCGTTATCGGTCGTATTCCGTTCGCGCTTGAGGACGGCGAGGCAGACGACGGCAAAAAAAGGCTTTGACGTTCTGATAGACGGTGAGGCCGAGAAAGCGAATTCAGGAGGCGGCGTCACGGGGAACCGAGTTTCCAGCACTCCAGATTTGAGGGATTTGCCATTCGATCAGCCCGCAATTTACTAGACAGACCAATTTGTCTATCCTGAGTCTCTCCGTTGCTGCGCGCAAAGCGCGAGCACGATTTCTGAGTTGCAAATCGCCTTTGTCTTCCAGAAAATGGGGACGGATCGCGTGCTTGCTGTTTCCCTGTCGGAAATAGTGTCGAGATTCAAAATCTGGGCTCATCTCGTCCAGAGGTATGGCAGGTGTACCAGCCCTCAAACCACAGAAATCTCACCTTCGTCTCGTTCACAGTTCTCTGACATTCGGAGCAGATGCCGACGGGAAGACCGGATTGAGCCGCGGAGCCACTCGCGGTGGGATGTGGTCATTTGAATAACTTGAGACAGAAACAAGCAAGGTTGGTCCAGACCATTTCATTGCAAATAGACTGTGAGGGGTGAGCGCATTGGGACTTCTCAAGGCGTTGGCGAACCGAGGAGAGACTTTCCAAGGGTACAATGGGCCTCGAGGTTGCTCTGGAGGTTGTCCTACACGCGGTCCCAAACGTTGCCCTGGCTGTGACCCTCGAGATGGTCCTGCAGTGATCTTTGAGGTGGCCCCATAGGCGGTCCAGGGGATAGCATCCTGGGCACCAGGAACGTCACTGTTGCCGTCCACGTAGTGTATTGCATTGTAGCCAAGCAGGTATGTCTTGCTGGCACTCGTGGAGACTACGCCTGACTGACCATGACGATTGACTACCCACTGAGTCTTGCCGCCGACTTTAGGTGTGAATCTGGACTGGGTCTGTAACGCCACCGTTCCCCCAATTTTTTTTCCAACGCCAGCAAGGCCTTCAAGGGCTGAGGATTGCGTCGAGGGGGGAGCGTCAAGGAGAGAGCTTCGAGGAGAGACGACCACCCCAGGACCACCTCCAGGATGTAGGATCACTTGCGGAGAAACTCCTAAGGTCTGTATTGCCACAGTTCTACCTTTTCTATCCAATGCCACCAAGGCCTTCAAAGGTTGAAAATTGCGTCGAGGAGAGAGCTTCGAGAGACGATAACCTGCATGGCCGCCAACGGGGCCACCTTCAGAGCCATCTCAAGGGTGCAGAATCACCTGCAGCGCTATCACCGGGGCCACCTCAAGGACGTAGAATCACCTACACGATCACCTCGATGGGCACCCGGAGGGCTAGCTGCAAGATCACCTTCAATACCACCCTAGGATCAACTGTAGGATCACCCGGAGGATCATCTCCAGGACCACCAGGAGGATTGTTTGCAGGATCACTTTCAGGAACGTCGCCATCGCCGCCCACGGAGTGTGTAGGTATTGTAGCCAAGCAGGTGTAGTTTGCTAATAACGACGGACACCCGGCCTGCGCTCGACTGAATGCGACAAATGGCTGTCTCTGGGTCTTGCCACCCGACCTTGACTGCGAGGCTGATTCGGGTCTGTGATGCCACAGTTCCACCTTTTCTATCCAACGCCAGCAGGTCTTCAAGAGCTGAGAGAGAGGGAGGAGAGAGATAGATCGGAGCAATCGAGAAGGGTGCCGGCTGACGAGGTGCGATTTCAGGATCCTGCAATCTGTGAGTTTCACAATTCGGCAACTTGTAGGGGAGACTGTTAACAGATGATTTCAACGCCAAAGAGTGATAAGGTTAAGGCCATTTGACGAACAAGTTGATGGTGTTGAGATGAAGTTGTTGAAAGTTAAGTTGGAGGCGGCGGCATGCAATGAGTGAGTCATTGTCAGTGCGCGGACGCAGGAATTCGGGAGCCAAATAATCCCCCGAAAGTTCCCCGAAAATCTCCCAAAATCCCCAAAAGTCTCGTTATCTGCATTTATCAGAAGCGTGGCCGTCCGTTCACTATTGCCGGTAAAACCAGCTCATCTCACTTCCCCGATGTCCCAACAATCGCCGAGTTCACCTCCATCATGCCGCAATCTTTGTTCCTGAGCACTCTGCCGTAGGGTTCTATCAAGAGGCAACGGTCCCAAGAGATGTGGTTGACCGGCTTCCAGTGGCCAAGCTAAACCTCACGATTCCCACCTGCCTAAGCAAACCCCGAAGCAGTAGGCAGTCTCCCTGAAAATGCCGGTGTCAGACTAGCAGGGCAATAAATATTGCATTGGCATTCCAGCATTTGGAGTGGCAGCAGAGATACCACCTTCGGCATCCCTCGCAGAAGCCACACACGTCTCCGTCCGGGACGGCGGCTCTTCGTCCGTCATCAGTCGCAATCGCTATGGCAATGTGCAACCCCGGAAATGATCGAGAGTTCCAGTGAGAAAGCCGATTGGAGGCTTCCACTGTGTCAACGCACCCCCCATCACCGTCAGGAGTCACCGCGCCAGAAAGGCGCGGCGAGGCAGTTCAACTCGAGCATCGTCCGGGTAACCGTTTCCACCAAGGCTCGACTCAAGTCGCAGTCAGTACTTCCACGTTGCACGGAGCCATTGGAGTCGGAATGTTGGAGCAACAATGCTGACCGTGCTCGTTAATTCCAGCCACTAATGCCTCAAGACTCTCCTCGGGCAGCCCAGCTGCGGACTGCGATGCCGTGGAATCTTCGTTCGAATGGGTGAAATTTTCAGACTGCTCGACTTACTTTTCTCGCTGCCCTGGCGCTGGCACAGACCGTTGCATGCACAAACACATGATCTGACCTTTAATCTTTCTCTCCTCTCTATATCAAGATGTCAACCGCCCGACTGGGCTTGCGTTCCGGCTGCCAACTGTGTCTATCTTGCGCCTATTAACCATTTGAATCACAGTTGCGAACCTCCTTGGATCGTCGTCCGGACTCCTTCGCCAACGGGATCGGGACAGGTCAGACCGGGCGCCGAAGATTCCTTCCAGTCTCACAAGGTGCATTCGCAGCGCAATTCATGCACTCTCTTTACACTTGTTTACTGAGGCTTTTGAAGCAGATCTCCTCCACATACGTTCTAAAGCTGAAGTGTCGTCGGCGCTGGACGTTCTACTACATGTCACGTGATCGTCCAACGCCGTGCGGGAGTACTATCGGGGCATTTCACGACATTTTCGCCGCGCTCTACCATAGTGCACGTTTTCCTGCATTACCGGGACCTTCCTGAGTCCCGTGCTATCGCACGCTCGAAGCTTACGTCTCGTCCGGGCAAGGAATGCTCTTATGCACACGCCAAGACCCCCGAATAAGCTAGGAAAGTCGACTTTGACTCGCCATATTTCCGCGCCACTGCTCCGTCGATACATTACAGCGCGATTTAGCACTGGAACACGCAATATAACGGCGACGTCCACGTCTGGACAGTCGAGAATATTGAAAGGGGCTGCTTCTGAGCGGAAAAGTTACGGGAAATGACCGCGCTTTGTGCCGATCCGACATACCCGGAGCTCGACCCCTATCTAAAACTACGACCGAAAATGCCCACGACTTCTCGTGCGGCAGGTAGCTACAGAAAGAGAAGACGATCTTCAGTAGGTATATGAAACGGAAGGGCATATAGGATTACGCGGACGGGATCGTTTTCAGCGCCTATCCAAAACGGTACCAAAAAGAGAACGGTTTTTCGCGATCACACTACGCTCTATACAGATATATTAAATTATATAGTATTGAGCTCCCTGGGCACTCTATGGTCTATCTCCTGAGTATATTTATAAAGGTCTCAGTCCGGATATAGACGCTATATAGCCGTCGACGCTGGCAAATCCGGCCGTAGCGGACAACCCGATTGTCAACTAACTACGCCACGGACACAAAAACTGAGCATCACGTTAAGCTTTCCCGTCCTATCGCTATGTCGGACAACAGTCAGAATGCAAATCGGACGCGAATTGACGAAGTTGATTTTTCCCACCCCCGTCGACTTGGGGTCCAAAAGTTTAACCACCGAATTTCGACACGGGAGTAACGCTATCGTGACCAGCGTGTCGCAAAATGCACAGAGCTATACGAAAGATTGCGCTCCGGAGCGTGGTGCGGGTATAGGAATGGACTTTGTCGCGTCGGGGGTGCCCCGTGCACCGGGGTAGGTTTCGGTCAATTAGCACGTGGGGACTTGTGTAAGACGCCGTGTCATAATAGGCGTGACGTAAGGCGCACGGGACTATGCGCGAAACTGCTTTCTGGGATGTTGTGCGGGCGTGGGAGTGTGTTTTGTCGTACCGGGACGCGCTTCCCCCCCTTCTTCCCGAGCACCTGGACCGCTTTCGACCCGTTAGCGTGTGCGGACGTGTGTAGAACGCTATGTACGAGGATATGGTCCCCGAGGAGAGGCTGGGGGAACATGCGGGAGTGCCCAGATAGCTGACGGTCCTGGGAAAACAGGGAGGTGCAGAGAAGGAGGGAGGAGGGGGGCGGGGTGGTAGGTCGAGGAGGCATCTCTCTCGCCTTGTGTATTCGAGTCCTGTACGGTCTAGGGAGTTCGGCCATGGGCAAGCACGCGAGGACGGATGTCGTCTGGAAATGGTACAGCAGACGCAGAAGCAGAAGCCGAAGCAGAAGTAGTGGATGCAGAAGAAGCGGATGCAAAAGTAGATGCACCAGCGCCAGCACCAGCCAGCCAGCCAGCGATGAAATGGACATGACATGACAACACGAACAGCGACAAGGACAAGGAGAACGACGAAAATAAGGAAAGGGTAGGGTCGAGTGCCACGCCACCAACGAGTTCGAGAAGAAAGGAGAGAGAAGAGAACAGGAAACCAAACAGAGCAAGGAGAGCAAATCAAGCCAAGGCAAGGACGTCTTCGCATGGCCCGCCGGCCGCGGAAAGGGGAGCAAGGGGAGGAGTGAGTATGTACGTCTTTTTTCCACTAACGAACAAACGAATGAACGGGACTTCTCCGTCGTCGTCGCCGTCACAGCCATCAGTATCAGTAGCAGAGGCAGCAGCAGCAGCAGCATGCCCCCGCCTGTTGTCCTCTTGTCCCCGCTCAGAAGCGACAGTCCAACATCGACGACGTTTCATCCGTCTGGTGCTATCTGGGAAACCTCCCATGCGTCGTCCAGTTCGCAGAGCATGTCCCGGGCCTCGGGCTCGCGGCCGACCTGGAAGAATTGAATTCCCACCTTCCAGCGCTCGGCGGACAGGGTGTCGAGCTTGCGGGCGGCGTGGACGATGGCGCTCTCGATCTCGTCCGAGGGCACGCCGTCGGTGATGACGATAATGTCCAGCGGCTTCACTGGTCCCCAGGGGCGGTACCTTGGTGTTCGCATTGGCTGTCGGAGCAGTTTTGCGCCGCTGTTGAAACTCCTCTCCTCTCCGAAGAGGCGGTGGTCGGCAGCACCGAGAGGTCTGTGTTCTCTGCCGGGAAATCTATTCAGGGCATGTTGTGTATGTCTTCCCATCCAACCACAACGAAATACCTCGGGACTTGAGGGTTCCACCTCATTCATCATCTTCATCATCATCTTCAAGCCCATCTTCATCGTCCTTGTCGACATGACTGGCTCGAGCCTCCAACGCATACTTTATCCACTGAGCCATCCTCTTCTCCTCCTCAGGTGGCGCTGCATTAGGAAAGTTTCCAAGGCCCGCCTCCACTTCCTTTATACCTTCCCAACTATCTCCGACTTCCAAAGCCAGGACTTCGATCATACTCTTACGAGCCCATTTTTTTGGTGTTGCCCATATTTGACCATGAAATACTTCTGCTCGGTCCTTCTCCCATCCAGGCACATTGTATCGACGCCGGCGAAATAGCGTAAGTAATGCGTGCACATAGAGGAATCCTTTTCCGGGCCGTGCGGGCGTCCGAAACTCAAGCCGTCGCCTATGGAGAGCGCCGTACGGCGCATCGATCGCCCAACAATGAACCTTCTTCAGATCTTGACATAGGATAATACTGATGAACTCATTGTCGTCCGTTGGGTCGGGCATGATAACCATTCGTCCATCGTCGAATATCTTCTCTAGGTCTTCGTTCATCATGAGACCATTTTTCTCTGACCAAATAATCCTAGACCCTTCGTGCGGCTTGACTCCGAATAGGTATGCTGCGTTCGTCTCGCCAATGGAGTAAGGAATAATATGAGCTGCAGTCAAGAGCTTCATTCCAAATTCCTTCCCGGAAACAGGACACCAAATTAGTTTGGATCCTTGAGACTCTGTAAGTAGCTTAGAACCTTCGGGGTTGTAGGCTTTGAGAAGCCTATTTTTGAATGAGGTTTGATCGGCCCCTGACCTTTGGTGCTTCTTTCTGTACGATGAACCTGCGGGTTCGAGCAGATTGTCGGTAATCGCCATCATATATGCTTCGCCAATTTTGACACTGCCTGGGCGACTGAGCATACTATACTCAACACGCATTCGGTCGGCAGCTAACGCAGTCCTCTCTCTCAAGATAATGCTGTCTGTATCGTCAAGCTCTTTCAAAGCTCTCTTGAGCTCATTTTTTTTGCTGCCTGGTGATAGTGCCGCAAGGGCTTCGCGGGCGACTCTGCGGGCTTCCCGACGATGGTTGTCCAGATCTTCAACCAGTGCTTGCCGTTCGTCGATATAGAAAGATGTTGTTTTTGGTTCTTCACCAAGAGGCTCGTCCGAGGAGTCCGAAATCTTTCGAATTCGGCCTTCGAGCTCTGCAGAGTTATTGTCGATAGACTCACTGATGTTTCGGATTGCTAATGGTGTGTGAAACTGTTGCAGTGGATCGTTGAATGCTGAATTCAAACTCTCTCGCATCTTCGAACGTTTTTCAGCGCGCATGTCTCGGCTATTGCGTGACGCGTCCATCTTTCTGGAGCAAAATGTGAGAATCACGATACGGGAGCGGAAAGAACGTGAGGCGTGAACACGTTGGTGACGTCTCAAGGCGCCCAGCGAAGCGAGTGATGTCTTTCGAAAGGTTCAACGAGCCTGTGAGTGATCCTGCGGGACAGTCCCAGGGATGACTGCGAGTCTGATTGGGAGCGTTTTGCGCGGCCTGTGACTCCGTCAGTTTCGCGGTTTCACAACTCGTCTCGCAGGGGTTTTCGAGGGAGAGTGGCCACAGACGTATTGGGTATTACTCAAGAATCAGTCAGTTTGATGAAGATCTGATCTCGTGGTGGTGGGGTGGTATGGTGACGGGGCTGTGAATGAAAAAGCTGAGTTGGAAGCGGGGGTGACGATAAAAAAGCTGAATTGGAAGTGGCAGTTGCGACGAGGGGGAAATGGTAATTAGGAGCGGAATAAATAAGAATATGACGTGATCGCAGAGGACCTTTCTTTCCAGAGATTTTTGCGGCGGTGACTCATGTGGAGCGAACCAGAGTTAGCTACAACGAGTGCCAGCGGATCTCAGGGTGCGAACCCGTGTTTCTTCCCCGGTATCGGTTTTATTGTCAGTACTAAACGATACAAGGCTCGGAGTCTATGGAATTTGGGGGAGGACGTGCGCGATTAATTATTCTCATTGAGTTTCGTGTGAACTTTCTCCAGCTCCTTCACTCCGCTGCCGTCGGGGCTCACAATGACGCACTCCTGCCAGGAATCCGTTCATCTCCACTCCCGTCCCGATCGCATGCATTAGCGGCTCTCGAACCCATTTCACACTGTCGGGCTCAGTGTAGGGGTTATCCACGGGGACGTTGAAGGGGTCTTGAATCTGTGAAGCGTGCAGATCCAGCGTGATCATATGGTTGCAACCCGCACACATACATACACACAGTCGTATGTGAGCCGTACAGGTCGCAATGAGGACAGGGAGCTGGTCAATCCCATGCCCTCCCTCCTCACGCACTCTTCTGCTCGTCGTTGTTCGGCTCGCGGCTTGTTCGTCCGTATCATGCGTCGCGGGAAGGGGAAGTGGGAGGGAAGGGAAGGGATGGAAAGGGAAATGGATAGCAACACACCACATACACACACACACACACATACATACACAATTATACATGGACAGGAGTGGTCGGTCCCAGCACGGAGTGAGGGAATCAATCCATCCCATGCCCGCCTGCCTTCCGGAAGTCCTTGACTGTCAGGAAGGTCCACCCGCCCCTAGCGATAACACGGTCGTCGTAGTCCACATGTCGTTGCCAATTCAATGATTGTCCGCAGTGGGTGACCTAACACGCTTGTAATTGAGACGTCCACGTAGGAAGAGGCGAACGTCTTCGAAACGAGCTCTCGCCTTGGGCGGAGGGATACATATTGATAATCATGCCACCGGATGCAAGAAGCTGTTGGACCGAGATGTGGCACGGGACGGTGAGGCCGATGTGGCGGGACCGTGGTCGTGTCTGCCCTTTTGTTTCCTCAAGGTGGAAGAGGATCTGGAGCACGCAGCAAGGGGCCTCCTAGGGTCATATCAACATCACCCATATTGTGGACTTCTGGGTGGTTGATCTTGAACTCAGTCAGAACGAGAGAGGTATATACGGTGCAAAGACGCCTGTGTAAGCTGTGGTCAGAAATGAGCAACCCAGGTTCCATGGCCATGAGCCTGTAGCTATCTCACCGAGAAAGACGAACAGTACGACGCCGGACAGTGCCAAATACAGCAGTCGCTGCTACCAAAGGGAGCATGCCATTGCTGACGATGTCGGCAGTTATAAGAACGGCAACAAGAGGCCATGGCACTATTTTATATTTGATATTTGCACCCTCCTCCTTGCCAAAGTCATCACGATCTGAAATTGTCAGCAATCCGCACACCGCATGATTGCGGCCTGCTGGGAGTCGATGAAGGGATGCGCCAACAAAGGAGACGCAGAGAGAGAGAAGAGGGTCCGCTCCACTGTTCTCGCATCCACGACCGTAGCGAAGGATGTGAAGCCGTGCAAGCCGAGGCGTTAGACAGCACGCCTTCACGCGAGCGGGATCCCGTCGACGAAGTTGATGTGTACTGTGCTGCCTTTGAGGGGCGATTTGGAGAGAAAACTGGCGTCGATGAAACAGAAGAAGAAGCCGAGGGAGAACTGTTAGACCCCGTATTGTATCGTGAGCGGGTGAGTCAGGAGGGTTTGTCGATCCAGGATTAACAGCAGCCGATCCCCGCCTTCAATATCTCTCGACCTATTGGCAAGACAGCCGGGAGACTTCCTTGAAGGCAGCACACTCTGGTACCGTCATACTCGTACTCGCACTCGTAATAACCTGCAAGGCAGCATGTTGAAGCGGCAGAGCCACGATAGTATGGTGCATGTGAAGGAATAACATATTCTGACCTGCAGCTAAGCCAAGATGCTCTTTGTGTCATTTCATCCGTAAATCGTCGTCCCCCGTCCTTTCATCTTCGATATGCTAAGAAGGCTCAGGAATGTGGAGCTGATCTCTGATTGTTGTGAGCGAAGCCATCTCCTTCGACCTCCCAGTGCTTCTTGCCCCAACTCTGCCAACTGGCTGAACAGCTCGTCTATATCCCACTTTAGCACGACTAACACTATTGAGTCTACCGGCATTCCTCCGCAGGCAGTCACCGCCACCTCCAAAGATAATAAAATTCGGATTGGGGTGTCTCGATAATGGGACGTGGTAGGTAACCGAGCATACTGACAATCTCCTTACCAGCACGTCCGCGCCAGCGTGGCCAGCACTATTCTGACGCAGATCGCCGCTCTGTTCAAACCTCAGTGTCCGTTATATTGAAGCCGAGGGTGCTGTTCTGCTCAGTTCCAGGTCATCCTCCATCGTTCTGTCGCTGCTGTCCCCAATCGTGGAAAGTAGCCATGCGTGAGGAGGTGGAGGTTTTGATGGCCAGTCTGATTCGACGTGAAGAGCAGTGACACCAGCGCCCTGATTGGGGACCTCTGTGTCAACGGGCATGGTACGACCAGCTGCAGAATCCTTGTTTGTAGAGGCAAGTCTGCTTCCTCGGCCGTCCGTTTGATGTCACGCGGCGGATCCGTGTCGACAGGCATGGGCTCAGCTATCTTGTGTGGATGTCAGGGGCAGGATACTCTGATTTTTCTGGGAAAGGTCCCATCGTTGGCTGCGACGGGATGTCTCGAAGATGGCATGGTACTTGCCGACACCTAGGCCTCGATTGAAGAGTTGAAGCACAGGATCAAGATGATGGCCGAAGTGTCCGAGACGCGACTCGACTCTTTCGCGTACAGGAGTCGATTCTTTCAAGGGCAGGACTGGACTCTTTCGTGGCCCTGACCGTATATCACTGGGATCTCATGCAATCTAAACAGGAAGACCTTCTCAGAAGGGAGGATTAGCTGGGGCCGTCCTGAGGAAGTGCATGAACTCCATTGAAGTAGGCCAGGATCCTGTCACATGAAATCAGAATCAGAACCAGTAAGGTAATCTCACAACAGGGACATAAACTCGTAGGCTCTTACCGGGCTTACCCTCCCACATCCATCACTATTACCATCCATGCTCCTCGAATACCAAGCAAAGCGTCCGGCCACCACCAAAGCTCCCAGCGGCAACAATGTCGAGGGAGCGATGCATAGAGTGGCGGTGTTTCTTTTTTCAGGATCAGCCTCAAGGCAAGATGTTTGAATATGGGCAACGACTCCATACTGCTGGGAAAAGGTAGGCACCCGCAGAATGTGAATTCACAAACGAGACATTCAATATCTCCATGACCGAGGGGCGCAGCGACCGGATGGTAGCTAAAACGGTGCAAACTATGCAAACAATCTAAACCCCCTTGTCCCTGTGCCACTCCCCTTGCAACATGCCGGCCGTCTGAGAGGCTGCACGTGATTCTGGTCGATACAACATACCGGGTCTTCAGTTTAATGAGACTCTGACATAGTGCGCCGGCCGCTCACTGGGCATGGCAGAAGAACAAGGAAAAGGGCACCAGGGTCGAGAGTTTTGACAAAGTCCGACGATACGAGATGGTGGCCAAGAGGTTATGGCAAGCTCCAACCAAACTACTCAGCAGGTTCATTTGCGTAGCCAGCGGATACCCAAGTAGTCTGATTGGAATTGAATTGTGTTATTTCTCGCATTGGTACTACGGCGGCCGCTCCAGTTCGTGCCAAAGTCGTCGTCGGAGACCCCTTTAGTAAGGACAGTGAGGCTAAGGGGCGAATCTGCAAGGTGAAGACGCTATTTGGGTCGCTTCAGCAGGAAAGATGCACCAGTGATCCGTTGCATCAGTGAGAACTACGCCGACCAACCACCGTCAATGCTGCTTCGAGGCCAGTCTTCTATGCAGGTTGGTGGATTGTATTGCAGCTGGCGTCCAGAGGCCGCGGCACGGGCTCCTGGAACAAGCAAGCGAGCAATCGGAGAAGATACTTCTTTTTCAAGGAGCAGGCTGGACTATCGAGTTCAATTGTATTTGCGGAGGCATTTTGCTACTTGCGCTGATTGGGATTTGGTATTCTCGTCAGGACTGGCCATCACCATCGACTCCAACACGGAGTAGCCGGTGCATATATCCTTGTCGTCCAGAGACCCGAATCTATGGGAACATAGTGTTCTTTCATGGTACTCGCAAGAGAAATCTCTTCGATGCCGACTATTCGGGACTTTTTGGCTCCAGCCAATGTACCTGAGGCAGCAGTACGTCGAGGCTCGTGCTCTGTACAGATTTTGATCTGCGTCCCTATCCCATCTCGTGAGGGCAAAGCCCTACTTAACGCAGTCGTTACCAGCCCTCCGAGGGGGTGTCGCCCACCTGACGCGATCTATGTCGTCAGAGAACACTGCTCTTGCCTTCAAGCTCGGAGCTTCCAGCAAAGCTGCCGCTCCGGACGATGTCAAGAAAATAGACTGTGAGGCGTGAGCCTATTGAAACTCCTCAAGGCGCCAGTGAAGCGAGTAAGGTCTTCCCAAGGGATCAATGGGCCTAGAGGTCGTTCTGGAGTTCGTCGTACACTCGGTCCCAGACGTGGCTCTGGTGGTCTTGAAGGTGATCCTGCAGGTGATGCTGGGATTGCCTGCTGTCCAACAGGAACAGCAGCATCGCCGCCCACAAAGTGTATTGGTTCTGTAGCCAAACGGGTATGTCTTGCTGACAGTCATAGAGACCTGCGCTCCACTGACCACGACGAATGACTGCCCCCAGGGGCTTGCCACTCCGACTTTAACAGCGAGTCTGAACAGGGTCTGTGAAGCCGCAGTTCCATCTTTTCTATCCAACGCCAGCAGGGCCTTCAAGGGCTGAGGATTGTTTCGAGGAGAGGAGGAGAAGGGTTCGGACTGACCAGGCGGGACTTCAGAGTCCTGTAATCTGTCAGTTTCACAGTTCTCAGTTCCCACAACTCCACAACTGGTAAAGGAGGCTCTTCAATGATTTCAAAGTCACAGAACATAAGATTGAGGCCACTTAACGAACAGGTTGATGTTGTCGAGATGAGGTTGCTGGAAGCCAAGTTGGTGGTCGGCGGCATGGGAAGGATGGTTGTTGGTCCGCGGATGCGGGAATCGGAAGCCGAATAATCCCCGAAATCCCCCCGAAATCCCCAAGGTGACGTTATTTGCCTTGATCAGAAGCGTGGCTCTCCGTTCACGTTTGCCGGTAAGAATCACCGCAGTCAGTGCCTCGCTGGACAGGATCTGATGTCTTTGATCTATCGATATTGAGGCCTTTAACTCTAGCCAATATATCTGCACTCACAGAGAGAACAACGGCACTATTTCCAACCCTCAAGTCACCAATGATCTGTTTCAACTCTTCCCATGCATGTGGTTGTTAGATGAACACAATTCCCAACTCGTGCGATCTCTTTTCTACGTTCTCAATGTCCGCGACGGTGGCGGCTCCGGCACCGTCCCTGATTTGACTGAGCCATCGGACATCCAATCATCGTGCTCAAAAAGGAAAAATAAATTTGCTCTATGCGCGAAGTTTCAGCGAGTCTGGCATCGACGACGTCGGCGTGCAGGCTGACTCTTCCTTCGAAACGAGTGTATTCCCAAAGCGTGATCCGGCCCAATGGCCTTCCCTCCACTCGGAATTTCTTCTCCAACAAGTGCTTTTTCTCTGCCAAAATTGAAGCCGGTCCACGGAATAGAGAGACTCTGTCATTGGGGACGTTTCCATACAACCTTTTCTTCAAAAAGCTCGATTATCCACCCCATCCTGTCTGTAAATGCATCGCCTGAACAATTTATTCCCCCGCCCTCAATCTGCCACACGTCTGGCTGAGCCTGGGTTTGGTGAGTCCGATGTCGTTGATTTCCATTGTCTTCGACGGCCTCGGTGGTATCATGGTCGCGCGTCCCATGGATAGACTATATATCATTCACGTGGTCTGCGCAGCTTATATTTATATTTGCTCAAATAAAGGAAGATTACCCACTGATATAGCACCGCCGACGGAGTGGCCCGGGGAATGCATAAAATAGATACAGATAGTTTTATATCTTTGCTGGTGCTCATCGGCGACTGTTCGCAGGTCAGCATTGACCCTAACACAGGGATCCTACTACGGTTCGAATTAAGTCCCTTTTGCGTCGTCTTGTTCTTGTTTCTGTCGGTCAGAAACTGTCTGAATCTGACCAGCGATGAGCAGCGCCACCGTTCCATTGGCGGTGTCGTCGCTTCTACGCCTCACCTGAACCAGCGATTATCGTGGTCAGGATATAGAGACATTCTTGACAGAGACTGGGGTCGAGGTAGTCTGCTCACCTCATGCTGTATTTTAGGTAAAAGGCGAGCCTAGCCTCGCATGGGGTGGGGAGCCTCGTGCGGAGTAGCCCCTCCAAATATATTTTTTAACCCCAGAAATTCCTTCAACATTTCTCAATTCGAAAGCAAGTGCAACAGTTCGAGACCCCGAGGCTACACTTCGAAGTTGAGATTTGGGACAAGAGTTCATGTTCTATCGGGTTGGTGGGAGGGGCCTCCCCCTCCTCCTATCGATGGTATGGCTTGCTGTTGCCAAAGGAGATTACTGGTGTTCACTTGTTGCGCCCATCCCATCATGGGGTTATATATATATATCTCCGGTAGCGGGGGGTCTCGCCATATCATCGAGAGGAGGGGAGAGGTGGCATCGGACCGCGGTGGGATGCGAATTTTTTGGTCCTAGTCTATATAGACTAGGAGGAGCATGGTTCGAATCCCAGTAGAGTTTATTATTTACTTTTTAACCTTTCCGTCGTCCGAGGTCGAATCTTCCCAGTCATCACCAGCTTCCTCGTCCTCGTCAATCGCAAATTCGATAACTTTCGTCCTTGTCATCCTCCTCTTCACTGCTTGTGATGGCTCCCTCATCGTTTTCAGCATCCTCCTACTTGAGCGCCCCCTCGTTTTCACCTGGAAGAGTCAATGAGCTACCTGAATCTCCTTGTTGGCTACAGGCGAGAGTATCACATTGTGGTACTTGGTGCCGTCACGTAGCGCAATCGTGCCCACGAGCATACGTTGCGAGTTAGACTGGATCTCGGTGACCTGAGCAGTCGAGATGGGGATTTCATAAAGGTTCACCTTCTAGATGTGAGAGGCAAGTTAATTGACCTGAGCGGTCCAGTTAGGTCGGCGTGTCTGGGGTCCCGGGTTGCCGTCAACCGGGTCCTTGGCTTTGTCCGGGCGCACTCGAATGCCTAGACCTCCCTCTTCGGCACCCGGCTCATGGTTGTGGGCATGCCCAATGTTGAGAATTCGCCCCTTCTCAACGCTTTGCGGAATGTCAGCTTCAGTAAGAGGAAGGCTGCAAGGACCGGAGACCAACCCGGAGTAACCAACCCAAGTCCAACCCACTGCCCGCTTAGTCTCGCTGACTACCATGTAACGACATTCAAGATAATACGACTAATTCCATAGCGTCTTTGCCCTGCATCTCTCCGAGAAGAGAAATTTCCCCGGTCCCAACCACAACAAGTGCTCGAGCCGAGAGACACCATCTACGAGGAGGTGATGCAAAAGGGCTTTCACTACCACATGAACAGCTTCGTGCAGGGTGACGAGTCCAACATGACCTTAGATTCCGCCATGCTGATTGCGCCCTTGGTGTTCTTCATGAGTCCGGCAGCCGGCAGTTCACCTGGAGACTGACTACTTCCGATATGAGGACGGGCGGCCAGGTGGGCGGTCAGTCTGAAGCGAGAAGATTCGTATCTTTTTTGAGAGAAAAATGTGTTTCCGGCGCCCGCGAGAGCTTCCAGCATAGAGCGGCGCCAAGGTCAACCCGACCCTCTCTCTCTCTCTATCACTATCTCTTCCACTGGATTTGACGCCGAGACCAGAGCATCATGGAGGTGGCATCAAAATAAGTGTGTGCACACAATCTAAGATGGTCAATCTATATCTGGGAAGCAGTCGACCAGGTTTTGCTCCCTTTGCTTTTGGTCGCGAGGTCTATTTAAATATGTTACATCGAACACCATGTTTGCGGAGCTTGTGTGAGTGTACGTCGGATGCCTCTCCCGGCACTCTATCTTCTGTGTTTTTCCACAACCCAACATTATTCCCCCCCAAAACGAATCGAGCATAGCAGCAGCAGCACAAAAGAATATGCCCATACGAGCCGAGGAAGTCTTTCCTGAGAGAAAAGGGGGTAAAAGAATCTCATTCAACCTGTCCATTTCTCCCCGAAGCCAACCCGGTGAGACAAGACGTTCTCGGGGGGCGCCTGGCCCAGGGCGTAGAATGCCATGCTGCCTGCTACCCGCGTCCAGGTCATATTTGCATGCAAGCACCCCCTCAAAAGCAGGATGGGTGGGGTCAGCGTCGCCCTTTTCTTTTGATCCTTGGAAGTCTCGACTCTCCCTCGCCATTTGGTCGCCACACAGCAGATTGTTATTCGGACCTTTCCAAAGGGATTGCCAGGAGATATATATTGTCTTGTATCCCGCTTTGAGCTTTCATTACGTTTTGTCTGTCTGCTGGACGGGAATCTATATCTAACAGCATGAAAGGTCGGTCTGCGAAAAACAAAGCGCAGAGTGTAGCGGAAAGAGAGCATGGCCCATGCGAATTGAGGTATTCGGTGAGGGGGCGAGCATTCTAGGGGGGGTGGGAGAGGATGGAAAGAGAATTAAATCTGCTTCAGGTCGACGACGACATCGGCCGAACCAGTTTCATGTCCAATGTCCAACATGGACGATGGCCGCATCGGAGTGTTGTGGATGATCGTGTCACAGCACGGAACACAGTACAGCGCAAATGATATGAAGACGAAGTCGAGAGAAGTCAGTCTATCTCAGTGTTGCCAGCCTGCGACGAGGTCAAGATCGCAGGCAGCCAGTCAAATGGTCACGTGCTTTCCAGGGCTTGGCGGCACCGGCCTTTATCAACAACAGGAGAGCAAGGGAGACAGCTATGAAGCACAAAGACATTCCAAGAGCAAAGACGCGACTTCTGGCTTCATGCCCAGTAAGAGAGGGCAGAATGGGACTTCACTCCTCTATCCGTGATGAAAATGACTGTGACCTGCTGAGTCTGTGGTGATGGAGGGAACAGGCAGAAGAAACGGGCTGCCGCTCTCACGCTCACCTGCACAACGACTGCTGATCAAAGACACAGAGAGCGCCGATGATCGCCTCTGTAACAGCTCTACTCTGCTTTGGTCTTCTTGGTTCTTTGTTCAATATGTCCGTCGGCAATATTGACTGACCCGGAGGGGACCGGCATCCATTCCGACTTTCAATCACAAGCAAAGAAATCGGAGAACACGCCACCACTGCCATGCTGTCGCTGCTGCTGCATGGGCTCGACTCGAACAGCATCCCGCTCTCGAACATAACATGATCTACGCCCGCATATCGCCCTCCTCGGCCGGACCTTGAACCCAACGTTGTCTTTTGGGGCGACCACGGTGATTAATTTGCTGTTTGCACGGCGGAATGTCGGCGTCAGAGGTCTCGGGCAGCCTCAAGGTCGTGGCGGCGAGCGTGCCGAACTGGACCCTCGGGTCGGTCAGTCCATACACCCTCGGTTTCTGGGCATAAGAGGTCGAAAACGACGAGTTTCTCTTCTGACCCCTCAAGCTCCACCATGCGTCAGAGACCACCTATTCCTCCTTTCGGGGCTTCCAGTCTCTCAGGATTCACCGGAAAGGCCAGCGATCCGTGACAGAGGAGCCGCTACACCTTCGGTCTACCACGACGCATCCAGTGATATACACCCGCCTTCGGTTTCCAGTTGTTTGCGACAAAGTCCGACCAATACGAGCGCACGGCGCCGCCTTGGACTTGACCGTTGTGCTGAGCGAGGCGACGTCGGGACCAGTGAGGAACCGATATAAAGGCCATTCATCCTTCGGTGCGGAAGAATGTGAACACGCCCTCCAAAAGCTCATTTGGCCCGGCCTGAATTGCGCAACGCACGGCAGCCTCCAACTGGCACGATGTTGGATACTTTCAGCCGCCGTTGGGGCTCCTGGTCCCGAGTATATATCCCGACGCGAAAGCGACTTCCCAGCTTTTGCCAGGCATTTGTCCGAAGGCCCTTCGGATGAGGAATGGGCTACTGCCTGGCTGAGTGGTCCTGATCTTTGAAATATTCTACGTACACAATGAGTCGGTGGCAACGACAAGACAAACCGTCTCCTGTCAGCCAGAAGATGACGTCGATAGCATACTGCGTCCGGAAGCGAGAGCGCGACGAATTTTGCGTCTCGTCCGGTTAAGGAATGGTCTTTTGGACACGCCAAGAGCGCCAATTCAGCTGGGACAGTCGACTCTTGCTGGGCATGCCTCCGGGTCACTAGTCCAACGATACAATATACCATCATTCAGCACTTGAATAAGCAATATAATGGACGTCTTCATGTCGAGAGAGTCGAAAATTCCGAAATAGATGGCTTCTAAGCGGAAGATTGGCGGGAAATGGTCTCGTCTGTGCCGATCCGACACACCTGGAGCTCGACCCCCATCCATAACCATCACCACTGGTGCCTATGACTTCGCGACTGGTAGGCAGCTAGAAAGAGGGAATATGATCTTCAGTAGACATATAAAATGGAGGAAGATATAAGATTACGCGGACGGTATCGTTATCGGCGACGGGTTAACTTGGTCCTAAAAAACCGACTTGTCACGATTACACTTCGCCCCGTACTGAAATCACAAACAAAACCACACCGAGCTCCTCAGGTACGCTTAGGGCAGTCTCCTCAGTATACCTTCGAAGCGTCCAGCCCGGATACCGACGCGATAGGGCCGTCGACGCTGGCAAATCCGGTCGTAGTGCACGACGCGAGTTTCCACTAACTACGCCCTAGACGAGCACATCGAGTATATCACTGACCTCCTCCATTCAGTCGCTCCGTCGGATAACCATCAGAACGCGAATCCGACGCGAATTGACCAAGTTAGTTTTGTCCACGCCGTCGATTTTGGGGCCAAAAGTTCAACCACCGAATTTCGACACTAAAACAACGCTATCGTAAGGGTAGTGTCACAAAATGCACAGAGCTATGCGTGAAATTGCTCTCTGCGATGTGGTGCGGGCGTGGGAGTAGATTTTGTGGCACCGAGGGCCCCCCGAGCAGCCGTAACGCTTACCTGCTCTGGGCGGTCGGTATTTGGTGGATTGTGACAACTACGCCATGCACTTTGCTGGCGTCCCAGTCATCGCGTGAGACGACGCCCTTGTCGACACCCTCCTCCATCATTGTCCATGACCTCTTCGCAACCTCCACAAAGCTCGCTTCTGGGGAATCTCAATCGCTTTGGGATACCACCCTCCCAGTCTTTGACCCTTCGAACACAACTACAAGGCCTGTTCGGTACTGTGGCCCAGAATCAGCCACCGAAAACAGCCCTTTCCAACAGCGGCAGCAAGGGCCTCAAGCTCCGGGTCCTCCGATATCTCAAAATCAATCTCCTTACGCCAATATCCAGTACACGCAATCCCAGACACAACCTCAACCGCCGACACAAGCGCAATGGATGCTGGGGTCAATGCCTCGATTACGGCAACAGCTATCATATTTTCAACCACAATTCTCTCAGCAGCCTGAACAGCCTTTGATGCCCCAGCAAACAGCTCGCTACGACAAAAGATCAATTTTGGCGCCTTGACCTTCCAAAGGGGCGTCGCTACGCCCTTCCAAATTGACAAGGAAAGTGTCGTGACCGACGGCCAACGCCTTGACTTCTCGCATGCAGCGCCCTCGTCACAATCACAAAAGCTCCCCTTTTCCTGTTTTCCCCGACCGCTTCAACCTCTTCTCAGCTCTCCTCTCCTTTGACTTTCTCTGCATAAATGCAGGATATGGGTCGTGGCAACATCAACAAGGCCCTTCGAGCGCTGGCAGTATTACTCGCTGAGAAAATACGGCTGAAGCAAGATACTACAGACTTCTGAAAATCTGCGACAAGATCCATCTCAGATTTAATCCATTCGTTCATTCATTTATTGATCCATCAGTGCTCTACTTTGGCAAATTGGGTTTCTGAGGCCACATGTCAGCTCGCTGACAACGAAAGTGACTCGCCCATGACGTTCCTGCAACGGTCCTGGTGGAAGACGCAGAGCCTGTGCATTGAACGGCTGTTTCCAGAGTCTCAGAACTGAGCTTGTCCCCAGCAATCCTTGTTTCTCGAGCTGTGCTGCCTGCTGCATTCACGCGCTCTGGACTGCTGGCTCCTTCCGAGCTGCTTGGGCAGGATATTTTCTGCCGATGTATAACCGAGACAAACTGAGTCGAGACTCGTATTCTGCCGTGGTTCAGCCCAAATTCTTGGCAGCTGCTCCCACCGCTGAGCTTTTGACTGGTAAATCTCCGTTCTCGTTACGTTGTCTCCCGAAGCCTCGTCAGCTGGGACACCGTTTCGGCCTACGCCACCGGCCGACCTCGGAAATGGGAGGCTTCCAAAGAACAATCTTGTCAGGCTCTGTCATCGTCCAAGGTTGTGCCTGGGGGAGGCCAGTGCTTCGACCTGGCTGGTGTGCTGTCACTTCTGAGCAGCCGAGTGATGACAGGTCCTGCGGCACTTGATACTAATGTGAGCTTCTTTCTCGAGTTCACACCGCGCCGTGGAGGCAGGAAATAGAGATCGTTGCTCGGCGCTGGAGGCATTGATGAGAGGAATTTTGCCCCAGGCGGTCGCCGAAGAGGTGTCGTTTCTTGTCTGAGCACACTCGCTCGTTTTGATTTTCTAGAGCGGGTGACGGTTGACGGGTGGGAATGATGCTCCTCTCGGGAGATTTGGTCAAGCAGTGTGAATCAAGCCAGGTGATTACTCTCCGGACAGCCATGGCGGAGGATGTCCCAAGGTAGGATGAATTCTGCATGACCGACAAAGACAGCAGGTTGACATTATCCGGGTTCACGGTAGGAGGTTTCTCCTCCATGCTGGGTGCTCGGGGTGATGGGGGATGAAATGGAGTGGCCCAATGATATTTGCTCGGGCAGGATTGGGTCGTCGATATTCGATGGTCAGTTTGAAAGTGTCTCCACTCAAGTCAATCCAGCCATTGATGTACTATAAGACTAGCGTCAGTGGCCACATTACACGGAAGAGCGAAAGGTAGCCGAACTGCATACACACCTCCCCCAGGTCTCAGATTACATCGTACTCAGGTAAAGCAGCCTCTGCGCAGTCTCGGGTGAGGAGTTCCTTCTCCTCGGGTGGATCGTGGTCCGCGACGGGAGGTTGTCGTTCCGCCATGCTTTTCTGCACGCTCAAATGGGATTTCCTTGAACTTCTAAGTTCCTCTCTGAGTGACAACTGGCATGACTGTCTCCATGGCAAAGTTGACGACTTGGGCTGTTACTCCGAAATCAATCATCCGGTTGCGTAAGCGGTTGGGGGTGAGGCTGAAGGCCGCAGGAGAGGGCGTCTGAAGCTGCATTCGTCCTCGGCGAATGCTTTGACTGTCAGGCCGAAAGAGGAATTTCTCCCCGGATCAGTTGGCCATACCATCAGCAATATTGACAGCGGCACCAACTTCCCCGCCGAGAGAGAGGGGTCCATCGAGGGTCCGCTTGGTGTATTCACAGGTGGGGGCGTCGGCGTGCGGAGTGCGGGTCAGCCTGGGCCCCATACCCATGTGTCGGTTGACAGTAGCTGAATTTCGCGTGTACGCGGCCTGGATCCTGGCCTGGCGTTCAGCACGGCGCCGCTCAGATCGCTCCTGCCATTCCTTAAGCTTGGCTTCATGGAGCTCGATGGCAGTAAGAAGTTTCCCGAGTGAGTGGTAAGGTGCCCTGGAGACTTTGAAGTCGAAGAGGCTGTCAGTTCGCGGTGAAACAAGCCTCCTGCAGACGACTCTTCTCGGAGGCGAGGAGGGGGTCAAAGCCAGCTTTGTTGGGGGTGTCATAATCCGCCACCTTGGACGCAGCGACTGGCATGACCTTCTCGAAGTGGGCCAAGATCCCATTGTCATGACGTAGATGAAGTTCAGCCGTCGCCATCAATCAGCGGGTTTGGATTTGCAGGAGGTACTTAGAGAGTGCCAACAGCCTCTTGCCGCCAAAAGAGCCGAGCAAGAAGGAACGAATGGCAGTCAGGGGCACGTCGAAGGTTTTCGTAACCAGACTTTGAACCGGGCTCTTTGCTCAAGACATACGCGAGAAAGCGTGGTGCTTCCAGGATGTCTTGACCTCGACTCACAGCGACAATCTCGGACATCTTGTGACTCCTGAAATCTGGCAGCTGTTGACACCTGGTGACAGGTCTTGGGTTTCAACCTCAGTCTTTTACTCGCTGAGCTGCCATCTTCTCGCTCCACGCATTGACCGCCTGTAACCAGCCATAGGAGGGGTGGCCCAACATCAACTTCGTGATTGGTTTCCGGGGTCGTCGAGGTCTTTGGGTCGCTGGTTCGCTGTGGTCGGCGAAAGGGCATAAGAATAGCACCTCCCCCCAAACTGGTTGCTGTGCCAAACCTTCCTCTACGCCCCTCACTTGTCCCAGTGACTTCCCAACTGCTAAGTTTCTGACCATGGGCGATTCCGCCTCGTTCGATCTGTCATTGGATACTCCCATGGAGCCTGCAAGGCCCGAGTCGGTGCTTCTCCCGCCGCCACCACTGGAGATCTCTCCCACACCCGAAGACCGATGGCGTTGGGGCAACCTTAAGAAAGAGGCGTTCAATGGCCGAAATTGTCTAGCTTTCCAGCAGTTGATCGTTATCCTCATACTTACTATTGTCCCGAAGACGGTGGGCATCAAATGGAACAAAGACATCTTTGAACGCCTTTTCTTTCCAGATGTCCCCACACGATCCAGGAGGTTCTACGTGTTAGAGTGCCTATTTCAAATGACACAGAAAGTGCATCTACATCCCAATTTCACCGAAGACTGCCTCCGCAGCTTCATAGATCCAGTCCTACGGGTCTCTGGAAAAAAGACTTGGAGTATGGAGCCATTCAGCTGTCAGTCAGCGACCTTTCCGGAAATCAGCTTAGTCCTCCAGCGCTTGAAGATTCTTACGGCTGAAAAAGAAATTCTCGAAGATCGGACTATGATCCTCTCCGCCTTGTCCATCCAGCGCCGAGAAGAGGGGCCTCTCATGGTGCTAGCTGAAGCGATACATCCCCTACTGGAACTACACAATGAGTTTGGAAATACTCTCGACCCCACATACATGACTATCATCGCTTGCGCCCGGAGCCAGGGATGCACTGGTTTACTCGAGCACTATTCTCAAACGTCCGAAGGCGAGTTCCTCATCTGGAAGGCGGTCCAAGAATTCCAAGAGGTAGAATCGTCCAAGGTTCGACTGGCTTTGCTTCTCACCTGCTACCTTGTCCATCTTTATGCATTCGGAATCGGAGAAGACATTACACAGCCTCCATCCTTGCCCCGTTCTCTTAGTCGCGCAGGGCTTCTGGTATATCAAGAGGCGGTGACTACATATGCGATAACTTTTGGTTTGGTCAAAGAGCTCCTCCGCTTCGCACCGGGATTCATAGAGTTCCACTCCAGCGCAGGACAAATGTGGTACAATTTCTGGGAATCCCGATACCCCCAGCCCAACAGAGACTTCGAAAACCCGAGAGCCGTGCCGAAGGCCCTTCCACGCGGCCCAGAAGCTCTTCCACGCGTCCGAGAAGCTCTTCCCCCCATCCCAGAAGCTCTTCCCTCCATCCCAGAAGATTTTGTACCAGTTCACGAGGTGTCCTATTTTGATACTGGCCCCAACGGGTGGAAGGAGTCCGTCAGCGACTTCTTCAAAGACTGTCTCTACTTGGGCAAGTCCAAGTTCAAAGGCAAGAGGTAATCTGCCGCACTTCGTGAGCTGTGCAGACTGGCCTCTGGATGATCCTGTTTTCAGACAAGAATGGATCGCAGAAGGATGTGACTTTATGGGATGACGAATCATGATAGGAACGGGACGGTAAAGGGGATGGGGGAATCGAGGGCGCCTTTCAGGACGGACTCTGAAGAGTTAGGGTGCTGTGGGATTTGGACAGGTGGATCAGGGATTCCGGGGATATTCATTCGTGCTGATTGCAAAAAGTTGATTCATGTATTCTTTGGATTGTTCATGATTTTGGATTGATGACACTCGTTTACATGCGGAAAAATGGGAGAAGGCACAGAAAAAAAAGATGAGCTGCAGCGAGCGAAGCTGGCGCAGTAGGGGCGTGGCGAGATTGACGCGTGTACTTGTACTTTTGTTTATTTCATAGGTCAATGAAGTCAAATCTATCGCTATCATCTTGATGAAACTCTCGTTCCCTCAACAGCAATGCTACTTGTTGTATCCCTTACTTCGTCGGTGGGAGACACATTGGTGCAGTCAATCAACCTAGCAGGCTTGATGGGGGAAGGAGTGTGGGCGGCTGGGGGCCGATCCGGGGGGGCAGATTCTCGGATTCTTAATTGGAGACGCCTAAAAATTGAGGGCGCGTTGGGGCCCAACAAAGCCCAGGAAGCGCCTGCCCCGGGCGCCAATGCCACCGCCTACCTTCCCACCAGCCCGAGCCCAACGCGGCACGTTGCCCCCTAAATAAAATGTAAGACCCAGGACCCGGACGCCCCTCTACGGCCAAACGCCCGGCTATGCCCAACCCGACCCGACGCCCAGACAGCCAAACTCGACGCTACAGGAGTCCAGGAAAATATGCAAGAAGCCCAGGTTGGCGCCTAAGAAGGTCTGTCCAGTGCCCAGAGAGCCCGTGGAGCCTTGGTCGCTGCCCATACGATCCCCTGGCGGATCGAACCTGACCCTCGTCTACAACACCCGGCGGAGCACATTGACAAAGACCCGAACCATCAGCCAGGCACTGAATGGGTTGATAATAATGAGTGCATACATTCTCATTTTCCATCTTACTGCATCAGACTCTCCGACACCAGAGGTATCACCATTTGCAAGGCATCTCGACAAGAGACACTTTGAAGGGAACTGAGACATGGTGTCCACGCTCTTCCCTGTCCGTGTATTATTTCCCTGACACAAAACAGGACCGCCAACTTGAGCGACACCATGTGCGTGCCTCTGACCGGACCCTCACCCTGACCCCAGCAGCAGTGTTTTCCGAAAAGCAGGGAACTTGACAAGTTTGCAAGAATCAAAAGTGGGAACTTGACAGGTTGCAAGAATCAAAAGTTGGGCTCTCAACAGTGTGGCCGTCCGGAGAGTGCCCGGTAGCGTAGGCGCTAATGCAGAGTTGGGGTTCCACGCTACTGCAGATGTAATCACCATCACAATGAGCAATCCAATCGAAGGATTCGCAGGAATGCGCGCTAATGGAAAAAGTAGGCAGCGCTAACGCAGGGAGTAAGTCACTTGATTCCCTGCTTCTTGAATTGCCGGGGCGCCGACTTTTCAACAGAGTCGGAAGCAACTCCCCCGGTCGACCTTCGAGGGAAATTCTCTGTCGGAATGTGTGAGGCTGCAAAGGTGTGGCGCGGCGGGTTTGATTGGCCACGCATGGCTCAGTCTCACGCGCAGGCGTGGCTTTGTCTTTCCGAATACTTTGACACGGCATGAGACTTGTCAGCCATTTATTGGACGCGGCGCCGTGAGCAAACGATGCGTCGGCTGGGGAGGACCGAGAGAACTCCCTCCGCAGATGTCGGTGGTTCTTGTGTTGATGAGAAATCCCCAGCTGCACAATGGGGTCTAGATACGGTAGGGGCTCGTTTCATTGCGTCTTCTATCTGCACGTCCTTTGACCTTTGTACTGATTTCGCTTGTCGACCTCATGTTGGTCTGTAGATGGGTCGGCAGGCACGGAAGTGTTGTGTGTATATAGCAAAGCACCATGCGCCCGAGCGCACGGCGTGTCACAAACGCTTTGCAGCAGACTGGACATGTGGTATTATTCAAGCACGCTCTGTTCACGGTTGTGGCACGCGTCGGCGTCTTCCGGCGCCATCGGCCACAGCTTCAACGTGGGCTGGTCCCGCTGTGTCGTCGTGGTCTGCTCTGGATGGAAGCGGACTGGGTTTGCAAAGGCTGGCACGGAGGTACTTTATTGAGCTGATGTATCGACGACGGGGGGGCCGGTTGGTGGAAGTTGGGATCCAAACTGTGTCATGGCCACAGCAGCGCATTGTTCATGTTGTTACTCATTATCTGCTGGCTATTCACGATCCCCAGCAACAGATCCCTGGTGCAGTGGTGTACCCTTTCCTCTTTATCTTGCCCAGAGCTTGTGCTTCTGCCATAGCACCTCGCCCTCGATGAGGAGAGTCCGGCCCATCTCGATCGCCACCATCGGTCTTGTCCTGGTCGCCGTTTGTGCTGAGGAAACTCAGACACGACAGAAGGTTTCCGGAAACGGATCTCTTGTGGCCCGGGGCGCCGTCATTGCGCTTCTTCCTGGCTGTACCGTCGATATCATGGGGCGACCGAATAGGCTCACGTAGTTCAAGAGCAACGACCATACTAGGACTTTCAGTGGCCGGGCCGCCCGCAAAGAGCATGATTGTGGCTCCAGTCTTTTGGATTGACGTCTCCAGCAAACCGACTGCAATACTCAGGGCGACACTAGTACAGTGAAGTGGCCTGCGGTCATTCGCGACAGGCCAAGGTTCTTTTCTGCAGCTGCTCCATTGAGTTGGTAATCTGGAACTCAGCTTGCTGGACTGGGAGGAGGAACCGTGCAGCAGGGCCCATCGGTGGGTGTGGTTGTCCTTGCATTCGTAGCACATTGGGTCTGAGGCCTTAACTAGGTCCAGTAGTGTATCACTTCACCATGTTCAAGGATCGTTCGTCGGCTGCCATGATTTCCTGCAATCCTTTGCATCCCTCCAACATGGACAAGTATAGCCTGGCAACTCCTCTAGATCTGTACAGCGTAGTACGAACAGGAGGAGTGTGGAGTAACCACACTCTCCATGGTCCGTTCCGGAACCTCCGTGAGGGTTTTCCAGATGAGGGACGATGACCAGGTATATAAGATGTCCACCGTGAACTATGTCCTTCGTAAACGTCCTGACAGGGGCAAAGTCGTCACATCGTCTCGTCCACGACAAGTTCGACAGCACCGGCACCCTCGTACCCAATGAGCTCGCCCACCTGCACAGCGATTGCGCACATCCGTTACCTTTAGTCGGATTGAGGAACGAGAATGGTGTCTCTTCGGTGATATTGCGGTGCCGTCGCTTGAACCGAGCACTCTTTCTCCCACCAGGAGAGCAAGGCAATCTGCGAATACAGATCAGAAGAGCCTGATGGCTTCAACTTTGACAATGGCCAGATGGTCCAGCGAAGCGTTACCTCAGCTAGTTTTACGGTCAAAGGTGAATGCATAGCCACGCTTCTGGTGAAGACAGATAACGTGGCTTTGGCGGATTTTGGCGGATTATTCGGCTCCCGATTCCTGCGTCCGCGCGCTGACAATCACCCTTTATATGCCGCCGCCCCCGGACTTGACTTCCAACAACTTCATCTCAACACCATCAATCTCCTCGCTGAACGGCCTCAATACCGTCGCTCTGTGACATTGAAATCATCTGCGAATACCCTTCCCCACAAGTTAGGGAACTGCGAACTGACGGATTGCAGGACCCTGAAAACGCGCCTGATCCGCCTGAACCCTTCTCGATTCCTGAGATCAATATCTCCCTCCTCCTCCTCCACCTCCTCCTCCTCCTCTCTCTTGGTCTCTGAAAGACTGCTGGCGTTGGACAAGAAAAGGTGGAACTGTGGCATCACAAACCCAAGCCAGCCTGGCAGTCAAAGTCGGCGTGGGAAGACCCAGTTGGCAGCCATTCGTCGCAGACAGTCGAGTGCAGGCTGGGTCTCTGTGACTGCTGGCAAAATATACCTGTTTCGCTACAATACCTCTCTACACTTGTGAGCAGCCATGGCGACGTCTCTGGTGCCCAGCAGGCAATCCCCAGGACCGTTCCCAGGATCACCTCCAAGCCCTCCTTCAGGATACAGGATCACCTACACGATTACCTCCATGGCCAACCCGAGAGCCACCTGCAGGATCACCTTCAAGACTACCATAGGATCCCGTCCTGGGTTCAGGATCACCTGCAGGGTCGCCTCCAAGGCCACCTGTAGGATCACCTACAGGATCACCTTCAAGGCTACTCCAAGGACCACTTCCAGGATCACCTCCAGGATGTAGGCTCAGCTCCAGGATCAGCTCCGGGGCCACCACTAGGACAGCTCCCAGGCCCGTTGAACCCTGCGCAGACTCTATTTGCTTCGCTGGCGCCTTGAGGAGTCCCAATGTGCTCACCCCTCACAGCCTAATTTATCTATACACCTACGCATCACGTTCTCAACATACTTAGCCATCCAGTCCAGCATGTCCAGCGCCTCTTTCAGCGACTTTTCAAAGCTCTCAATCTCCGTGAGAGCTGTCGCCATCCTGCCCTCCCACCCTTTGGCGTACCCGATCGATCGCCTCCAGACCCGCGCGGTCGGCCTCGCCGTCGTTGACGGTTTAGGGGATGGGAAAGAACATCGCGGAGTCGGCTGCGCACCCGCAGCTCACACCCACGGGCGACGACTATCGGGAGGCCGCTTCAACACATCTCAATCTTCTCGCGCACATCGAAACTCGGTCCATCAGCATCTGCGCAGAAACTCGATACTACACGCACCGAACAATTTCGCCATCTGTGTGGTGCAGGACCTGGGCACCGGCTCCCAGAGGATGAGCCGGCTGAAAGACGCGTGTAAGAAGGATGCCGGGGGTTTTCACGGAAGGCACTGCCAGGGGCTTTGGCACTCAACAGCTTAGATTTGTTCGTGCCATTCGACACCCAGATAGCTAGACAACATTAATCCATCAATCATCTCATTGAGTATGCAAACGCTTGCCAAATGGTAGCATCATTACACAACCTTCCGCTCTTTCCTAACCAGTCTGAATCCGCATTTCACAGCTGGTTTGGCGAAGTTGACAGCGAACCAACATCCGCCAGCCGACCTGGCAACAAGAGCGCAGTTGCAACCACACCAGACACCGGTGCCTCAGTTGGACGTGATTCCATCCACGCCACGCTCACCTCAACCTCAATCTCCCATGTCATCTGTGCGAAGAAGTGAGGCTCTGCCTCCAGTTGATCAGGGGGATATACGACTCGCCTACTCTCTTGGCCAATACCTCTACAAAAGAGCCACATTCAGTCGACGACAGAGCATCACTTCTCATCAAACACGAATCGAATTCATAGTCAACAGATACAGCCTACAAGACGGCCACCCGGATCAATACGCAGCTGACGCCGAACCTACCTACCCCGATTCGTGGGTGACAAACATCACTGCCTTACGAGAGGCCTGTCAAGCCCTGGCCAGACATACGTCGAATCTCAACCACTTGCTGCGAGAGGGTACACCCGCACCGTCAGCCGCAACGCAAGATATCGACAGAGAACGTACGGAAGAGGTGCAGAGACAAGAGAGCCCCATCCACATGCGGAACACACAGGAAGGATCGGGGGAATCTCCATTCAACCAGGCACAACAGCAATGGCTGGACTATTTCACGGATCGAGTGATCTCCGCCACAGTCCGGAGAGCCCTGGCACAAAGCACAAATCCTAATACACAACCACGAGAACCCCAGCCATTCGGACAGACTGGCCCATCCAGAGGACCGCCCGCGAGTTACCCCCCTCAAGGAACGCCTATTGGGGAGCGGATAAGGCCAGCAGATATTGGATTCTTCTACCCCAATGCCCCGTCCGAATGGGGTGGCGACACTACCATCACGAAGGACGACAAGACCTACTACCGCAGCGTACAGGCATTCGTGAGCCGTGTACAGGCCCTGGCAGTCACGAGAAGCCCCGCAGCCATTCGTTTGACGCTGGAATCTTGCCTGAGAGGCGAAGCCGAATCCTGGTGGACGAATGAACTAGACAACGTTATGAGGGTAGGCATTGTCCAGAGTCCAGACGGTGTCGAGGAATGGTGCAAGGCACTCGAAGATCGGTTCAAAGAGTCGCCATCGGACGCATTGAACAGACTGAACAGCTTCAAATACACAATATTCGATGCCCAAAAGCGGAAAAGCCCGATTGCATATATGGCAGAAGTCATCAGCGCCGCTAGGGCATGTGGATACGACAATGAATATTCGATGGTGCTTTTCGCATGGAATGAGATTGATATCCAATTGAGGGAATCAATTGATGAACCGGGTCCAGGGACGACAGTGGCCACCTTCATGGATACGCTTCGTCAAAAACACGCCAATTGGTTCGACAAGGCCACATAATACTGCAGATGTCAGTACCGAGGGAACAGTTCGGGATTATGAGGCCGCCAGAAAGGATACGGCCAACGAAACACGAATTAGCCTCACAACGACAAGCGCCTGGTGGTGATGGACAAGGAGATCGATCTAGGGTGCATACGATGGCGCCTGAGCAGGGGGAGGCGTTGACGAGAGGGATCTTGGAGTTTCGGCACAGGGTGGATCAACAGGGGGGGCGAAAGCACAACTTAGCACTGACCTGGACATTGACATAGACAATGCCAGATCGATAGGTACGTGCAGATGCGCGGATGTGATGGAATTGGCTCGGGGCGTGCTTCTGGACGTCGGCGTGGACGGCGAAGAGCTACGAGGGGGTACCACAGGCGCTTGGTGTTGCTCCATGTCGCGATCCAGGGAATCGGAAAATGCTTTTTTACGTTGGCAGGAAGAGCGCGGTGATCACACGCTTGCTGACATGGCGTAATATTGTTTTTCGTCCGAGTAAAGAATTTTGTTCAAAATCACACGCTTCAACCGTCAAGGTAGTGAGAGAAACCTTGATTATCTTCAACACCCACTTGTCGATCTTGGCCCAGCTCATCCTCGATTGGTATGCAATTGTCCCATCCGATAATGCCTGTGAACCTTTCAGTCGATGCCGATGGATGTTGACTTTGTGCTTCCAGAAGCCAGTCTTTCACGCAGGCTTCATCCACTTTACCTCCCCAACCACTTGGCTTTTTTCTCTTTTCACATCGGATAGCACCTCTTTACAGGCTTTTCAGCACGATTTCGCGCATTCACAGAGGGGTTCTAGATTGATTCACCGTCAGAGCAACATTTTCAGACCGTGATAACTCACGGGGATGGAGAGTGTTGAAGCGTGCTCGATTCCGCCAAGGTTTCCCATACCAGGTAGGCAGAAATTGAATCCCCCCCCAGACTGCTGCTCGTACTTTTGTCCCGCTTCAAGTTATGTTGACCAGTACTGCGGCGGCCAGGATGAGGTGGTTCGACACTTTCAGACACAGACATTTGAGAAAGATTGGCAAGCGAAAGCGTAGGTAATGAACTTTTTGATTGAAATCTAAGGACAGAACGGATGCTGAGCTATCTACCTTGCCACAGCTGCACGCGCAGCCCCGGACAGCCTCCCCCTCGCGAGAACAGGCAGATGTCCTCGTTCGCATGCCCATTGCTTCTCATTGTGCCGTGACCCGTCTCTGCGAGACCCCCAGCCCAATGATTCGTTCCGGTGAGCTCCATCGCTCCATAGCTCGTTTCGTTCAATCACCTGTGGCGGCTGCGGATGGTGTGGCGGTAGCTGAGTATGTAGCGGTTAATGGAGTCTCATGGGTCGAAACCGTTTGGGCGTCTGCCTTTTCGAGGCGTGTCAGCTGAGCCAATCCGAACTCCCTCACATCGGAAGGTGGCATCTCTGCGTATTCCCTTGCGAAGTCCTTTTGTCCTCTGGTCCAGAGGCTGGTTACGGCCGTTTCCACAGCTTTCCTGTCCCTGGTTGCGCCCTCCCGAACGATTTGCGCAGGATCCATGTCTGCCACCAACTTCCAGTTGAGCGCTTTGAGAAGTGTTTCCTGGAATGCCTCCGGCTTCAGAACGGTTTGGACAGGCGATGCAATACTGATATTGGAGGGCAGTAGTTCATTCAGCGCGCCCTTGAATGTATCCCACAGCTCCTTCATGACCCCGTCAACCGAACTTTGCATGTCCGCTACGGATCCGGAGTTCACGTCTTTGAGCCATTTGTCAACATTCTTGTCTGTCTTCGATGCGGCGGTTCTCAGGATGGTTTGGACATGGAAAATTCCCGCAGCGCTACGTTCCACGTCTTGATTCGGACGGCTCTCGGTTTCGGGTGGCGTTGTGTTGTCGTAAGAGAAGTCGTAGACACGACCGAGATTGAGATTCTCACTCATGTCGTTTACGCATCCCCATGGAACGAATTCCAAGTGCTCATCACCGAGTTTGTGACGAAGGCTGGAGAAGGTCAGTTCGGCCTGGCGATCGGAGGGTTCGCACGCTTTTGCAGTGTGCTCTGTTCTGATATGCTGGTGTAGTTGATTTATCGAAACGAATCCCTTATCACAGACGTTACAGACGACTGGTGCACTAGCTTTTTCAACCCATCCGTTGAAGGCCCAGGCCTTTTCATCGAATTTGTCGTCCTCCGGCAATCGGTTCGAATCGTTGAGGTCTTCCTCCCGAATTGTATCGTTCCAGTTAGCCTCCTGGTTGTCAGGGTCGCAGTCCTCGTCGTCCTCGTCTCGCACATCCGCATGCTGGGCTTTCTGGGTGTTTCTTTGATATTGGCCTCCGGCGCGTTTCGATTTTTCCTGGTTGAGTTGGTTCTGCGGACCTGACGGTTCGTTTCCTGACGTGATGGATCCTCTCGTTGGAAATGAAACCTGTTTTATCGAAGAATCGTTTGATCCGTAGGGTTGGCTTGCATTAGCATTGAAGTTCATTCCCCGTGATTGGGTTTTGCGGCTCCAATTCGTACTCCATGGGCAGTATTCCTGACGGTCGCGAAATCCGGAGTTGGCTCCACGGTCCTGACCTATGAATGCTTGGGCGGCTTCGTCAAACCAGTTTGCTTGCTTTCGGCGAAGTGTTTCCATGAACGTAGCGACTGAGGTTCCTGGTGCCGGTTCGTCGATTGAGTTCCTCAGGCGGATGTCGATCCTATTCCAGGCGAATGGGACGAACGCGGACTCGTCGGAATCGTATCCGCATGCTTTAGCTGCGGCAATGACTTCCGCCATATACGCAGAGGGACTCCTTCGTTTCTGGGCGTCAGTCATTGTGTATTTGAGCGAGTTCAGCTTGTTCAATGCGTCTAATGGTGAATCTTTGAAACGATTTTCCAGGGCTTTGCACCATTCGTCTACCCCGTTTTGGCTCTGAACGATACTGATGCGACTGATATTGTCCAGCTCTTCGTTCCACCAGGACTCTGCTTCTCCTCTCAAGCATAATTCGAGAGTCTGACGGATTGCCGCGGCGTTCCTTGTCACAGCCAGAGCCTGAACGCGGTCAACGAAGGCCGGGAGGCTGCGGTAGTATGTTTTGCCATCCTTGGTGATGGTGGAATCCGAGGTCCATTCGGTGGTGACATTAGGGTAAAAGAAGCCGATCTCCGTAGGTTTGATATGATCCTCATATGTAGGTGTCGGGACGGATGGTGTTCTGGCCGGTTGGCTGGAGGATTGTGATTGAGTCCGGGCGGGTTGGATGCCAGCCAGGGCTGCCCTTACCGCATCATCCACGGATCTCTTGATATCGTCGGAGAAGTTCCGAAGCCATTGCTGTTGGGCTTGGGTGAAAGGCGATCCGGCATTGCTTGCCTCTGCGAGCTGGTTGGGCATGGTGTCTGCGAGACCGGGTGGGGTATATCTGTTCCGTCTCTTCCCTTGGTGTTTCACCTGTCGATCGGAGCAGGTAATTGAGGACTTGTGTGTCCGTAACTAGTTTTTGGCAAGCTTTCCTGAGTTGGGAAATGTCAGCTGCCCACTCGTCTGGATAGGTGGTAGGGTCTTCCGGATCATAAAGCTCTGCCAATTTGCCCGTTGGTAGGGAGTATCGTCTCACGACGAAAGCGATACGTCGATGATGCTTCCTGATCTGGGGGCGTTCAGAGAAGGAATTTCTTTTGACGAAGTGCTGGGTGAGTCTGTGAGCCAGTCGTATGGCTTCAGGATCGATTGGCGGTAGCGCCTCGCTTCGGCTCACTGCCATAAGAGGTTGAAATGCTCTTGCTGTAGGCGTGGTGTGGTCGGAGGTGAGGATGTGGTGAACAAATTGCGATGGGTGAGAAATGGTGGTAGGTGTGGCCACGGCTGGGCTTGGCCTGCGCCCTTGTGCCCTGATTGCCTGGAGCTGGTTGCTCCGGTGTCAACCTCGCCGTCTCTGCTGGTGCCGCGGAACTGCTGAACGTAGTTTCTTACTGGTGAGAAAACAGGGAGATTAGCAAGCGTTGCTACCATTTGGCAAGCGAATTTTCTCGCTGTTGAGAACTGCGTTGCCGCTCGGTCCTGATGTTTGGTATTGGGGGCAAACGCCTGAGAAACCGCGAATGTCACTAGCGTTTTCCTAGAGAGGAAGAAGGAGCCGCGGCACAGACCTTGTGTAGAGTCAACTTGCACACAATGACAGACTCTGGCCAGTTCCAAATACAGCACCCCTGCAAAGGTCACCGGAAAAGCCCGTTTGATTAATCCATAATTTACTACACTTCAATCCCCCTTGATAGAATCCCTCCTTCGGTGCAAAACGTGGCGTGAATCATTGAAAAATCTATGATTGGGTGGAAAATGATGGGTTGCCCGGCGACTTTTTGCCCACCTAATGTGTCAGAGAGCCTTGGAGTGGGATCGTTAGACGGAGAGCCAGAGGGTTGAACACGTATCTTGATTTGTATAAAGCTGTCCTTGAGACATCGACTTCTCGCACTGTTGAGGGCTTCCCCAGCAGTGCGAGAACTTGAGACATCGATTCTCGCACTGTTGAGGGCTTCCCCCAGCAGTGCGAGAATAGAGGTCCTATTTATCTCTTTCTGTATGTGCCTCGTGGGGGGTCGCCTTGGCGCTTGGGGGCCGTTGGGCAAGGAATAAATACAGCCTGATTCTCTGCATCTCGCTCTTCCCCCCTCTTTCTCTTTCGCCTTCCCACCCAGCAGTGTTCCCCTACATGGGCATCAAATCAACCACCTTCTTCACGCCGTATCATCAATATCTCACTCTCCATCTCTCAGCTCGGCACTAATCTTCGCAAGTCAAGGACCATTCTTCGAGACTTTTCCAGCTTTTCCACAAGACAGTTCGGCGGCCCTCAGACCCCGGCATCCAACCCAACATGGGTACCCCGGGCCAGCAACCGCCGGCAAAGCCATCTGAAGGATCTCAGTCTGCGTCTCAACAAGAAGATCCATTGGTGGCAGACATCCTTCACGACTGCAACATCACCATAGGACTGGAGAGCGAGGTGTCGCGCTGGAAGGAGATGAATAACAAGACGCAGGAGGCGTTGAAGGATCTGGCGGTGGCGGACTCGTTTACGAAGAAAGTATGCGAGGGCCAAGGGTATAACGACCAAGAGTGCGTTGTGCCCTTGGCCCTGCTCCGAGCGATATGGTCCTTTCACAAGATAAGGGTCCTCGAGCTCGTGCAGGAAGAGCTCGCCGTCGCCGGCCGTATCGCGAGGCCCCTCCTTGAGTGCAAGATTCTCTTCAGGCGCGACAACGTCTTGGATGTGGTAGCGGCACTGAACCGCAATGACGGGCTCATCCCCAAGGTTCTTCATATCATTACCGTCATAAGCGATTGTCAGGACCTGCTTAACTCCGCGAGGGAGACCACTCACATGTACAACCACGTCCTTGTGAACTGTCCCTGAAGCTTTCGTCCATCTGGAAGGAGAATGGTCTCCGAGTTGTCGTTCTCCATCTGGTTCGCAACCTTGAATCCTTTTGCGTCCGTCGCGCTGGATGTTGGTTGCGTCAACGTGCGGTCGAGGTATCGGACACCACCCGGGAATGAGTTACGGGGGAAAACATTTGCTTCCACGAGTGACTTTAGGTGGCTCTCCTGGGATGTTTCCCAGGCGAGTGCTGTGCCTAAGCTCTGGACCATGTCTCTTAGAGACCTTATCGCTGTGTCTCCCCAGCCAGTCAATTTTTGTTCCATAGTCGCTCGTTATAGCACAGAACAACTTGGTTTTTGGTCCAGCCTGGTCATAACTCATCCGTGTCCTTTCACTTTGCGCATAACTCCTTTTGTGGCTGTCCTTGTGCCGCCCATAGAGCTGCCCTGATATCGATCTTGCGTCTCTCACTGGATTAATTGAGGCCCAGGTGTGACTACGATAGTGTAGAAGCCCTGGCCTTATGATACTCGCTGACGGAAGAGACAATGCCTGTCGTGATTCTACACTTGACACCTGTGGACGGCTCAAAATAGGGTCTCACGGTTGTATAGAAGCGATAATGTAGGAGGGTTTCGCCGACATCGCCCCAGGAGCTGGAATACTTGAAGCAGTCCATCGCAGTGATGACCTTTTCCGGAACTTCATCGACATGCTGCTGGCAGAGATTGAGAGCTTCAACCTCCCCTTCCGCCCGAATGACACCTTTTTGCTCGGCACCGAATCTGTATGGCAACACGAAGAAGTTAGTTAAAGGTTTAGTTAAGCCTCTCCTCGATATAGTTAAAGATTTCGTTAAACGTTCCCCTCGATATAGTTAAAGATTTCGTTCAAGCTCCTCAACTAAAATCTCTTCATTTATACTTTTTATATACCACCAATACCCCTTATTTGAGCCTTGATGTGGAAAGCCGTATCCAACATCTGCTGCATACACAGCTAATATTTCAGTTCCACAATAGTACTGTGATGAAAAAGTGATTCGAAATATTTCGGTGAGGTTCCCGTATAAATTCGGTCCCACGAAAATATGTGCCATTCGGGCGGAAGGGGAGATGACAACCTCGCGATTCTTCCCCCGGCGTGAGATGCTGTCGTACATTCGGATCCCGTCACCGACGGCGTAAATGTCAGCGCGACAGTCGAAGTGCCCCAGGATCGTGTCGCAGACTGTCGACCGACGCCTGCCAGACCCATTACCTGCGGCCTGCGCAATTTCCAACGGAGCCAGAGCTGATTCGGGGGGATTGGAGCTTCGTGCCGTCCCGGAACCATATGGCGGCTCCCCAAACCCTCTCTGGCTCTCAACAACAGCGCTCTGCAAGAGGGGGAAGAGGCGCTCGGAGTGTGCCGGAAGACGACTTCGAGGATCGCCCGATCCTCGACCGGCTGCGGTTCTACCTGACTTCATCTGCCTCTCTCTGGACGACGTGCTTTACAGAAAGCTGTTGGCGACGTCCATCCGTTGTGGACATCCTTTTGCTAACAGCGATGGAAGTGCAGTCGAAGATATGCGTTACCTGACGGCAAAGTCCACGGACGGGTACCAGCGACCTGAGCAGAGGAAGCCAGATGAAGACCAGACTCTGCCATTCTGCGTTGGTGAGAGGAACGGGGATTTGGATACTCCATGTCTTGACAGTGCCACAAGATGTCGGCATTCGGGTTGAGAACCAGTTGGGCTTGTATTCTTGCTATGTACACCAGCTCTGAATAGGACTTGGACTATACCGCAATGCCTATGAACTTCGCCATGTAGTGTGTTGTCAATAGGATTCCATTCACTCCTTATCAGCAGCACCAGAACAAGTTATATGCAATATGATCGGAGTATCGGCTTTCTTTTCTGTCGCAGCATGTGGGCCACAAGTGGTGCTTCCGTCCATTATCACAGTCCGCCCTTACCCGAATCCATGCTCCGGGTGCACTCCTCCTTCGTAGGACTCACTGGCCTTCATGGGACAGTTGCGCGCGGCATTGTTACACTGTCATCTTGTTCAGACAACTTTTGTTGCCCGAGACAACGCAACTTTGAAGAAATCATACCCGTCCCAGAACGACGAGGCAAACGCTGTGTTGGATGTGAGATTCGATCTGCCCGCGCGAACGTTCTTCGAATCCTGCAACGGGGTAAATTCCAGCGCCAGGGGAATGTCGTGGACCGTAAGCATACCAGCAAGGCTCTCACAATTGCAACTTCGCACACTATACCCGGTTTTGGTCTCTCAAAGATCTTGCAGGTAACTGCGAAGAAAGAAGTCTCCGAAGTGTCGGCGTCTTTACGTCCTTAACAGACGTGAAACAGAAACTCAAAGCAGGAAACCTTGGTTGTCGTACTTGGCCAAATGTCAAATAGACTGTGAGGCGTGAGCGTTCTGGGACCCCTTGAGGCGCCAGCGAAGCGAGTAGGGTCTTTCAATGGTTTCAATAGGTCTGGGAGTCGTCCTGAAAGGTCGTCGGACACTCGGTCCCGGACGTTGCCCTGGGGTGGGACTTGAAGGTGATCCTGCCGGTGATCCTGGAGGTGATGGTGGGGATCGCCTGCTGTCCAGCAGGGACAGGACGATTGCCGCCCACAAAGTGTATTGATATTGTAGCCAAGCGGGTATGTCATGCTGTTACTCATAGAGACCTGCGTCCGACTGATGACGACGAATGACTGCCCACTGGGGCTTGCCATGCCCATCTTGACTGCGAGTCTGACCAGGGTCTGTGATGTCACGATTCCACCTTTTTCTGTCCAACGCCAGCAGGCCTTCAGGTGCAAAGAGAGAAGGAGGAGGGAGAGATTGATCGGAGGAATTGAGAAGGTTTCCGATTGACCAGGCGCGATTTAGAGGTTCTGCAATCCGTCAGCTTTACAGTTCTACCTTTCCCACCTCTCCCATAATTCTATAATGTATAAGAGAGGCTGATCATAGATGATTTTAACGTCACAGAACGATATATTGAGGCCGCTTAACGAACAGAATGATGGTGTCGAGATGAAATTGTTGCAAGTCTAGTTGGCGGGCGGCTGCGAGGTGGAAATGGCAAGGTTGCCGGTAAAGCCAGCTCAGCTCGCACTTCGCCAGATAAAGCAAAGGTGAAGAAATCATCCAAAGCAGAGTCTGATAGCTGTTGGCCATGATTATTAGCAAGGAATGTCGCTCATTCAACGGGATTTACTCGAGTACAAAACACTGTGACATCTAGAGTAAGAAGCTGTTCGGTCTTTCTCCAGCCATAGACTCTCAAAAAGGACAATGGAGAACACGGGTATGACGGAGCCTACCACTGCCTACGATAATAGATTGGCGAAATATCATGCCAGTGAGTATGTCTATTTGCATCATGGACAATCCTGATTAGTCGCCTCTACAGCTCAATACAAGTTATGAAGAGAAGACCCCGGCTGGCCTAAGAGTGCAAGGCATCATTTCTGGTTACGCAGTGGGCACAGCATTCCGTACATGCCTTGGGCGAGTAGTTCGAAGGACACAGAGTTCAAAGTCAACCGTTGGTTCGACAATTTCTCCCAGGTCCATCCTTTCCAGACACACACCCCTGGGCGAGACTCGAAGAAAGTGCGAGTCACCTACAGTTCTCTCTTGATGAGCGACGGACTGATTGAAAACATCAAGAAGACCGGAAAGCTGGATGATTCACTTTCGCTGCAAAGTACGATGCATGCAAACCCTTATTCCAGAAAGTACATGCCGTCTTTCTACCACCACCACCTCCTCCGCCGAAGCGGGACGAGGTGAACGAGGCGGTAACGACGCTTCAGATACCATCTCTGATACTGAAGAGCCTGCCTCCGCTTCCACGGACAGAGTTCCAGTTTCCCTCCCGGATAGTTTGTGGTGACCCATGCTAACCTCAACGGATGATTTCTGTGCAGTGCCATTCTCCTGTCTCATAGAGTTTGCACCTCTCCTGTTCGTCGCAATTCTTCGTTCGCGCCGCAGAACTCGGTCAGGAGAGAGGAGTCGGGTTGGTAGGAAGCGTGGGTGGCAAGACTCGGAGGTTTCAAGACGGTTGAAAGAGACATCTCACTATCGCTGCATCGATAGGGACACTCTGTTATTGCATTCCAAGAAAGGATGAAAAGTGTTCTCAACCACTTCTGAGTTCTGAGCAGGTACCGCCGCAAATCCGCAGGCCAACTCGCTCAAAATCCGGGAGGCTCGCATCTGTGGCATATAAGCTCGTCTTCATGACGTTCGATCGATTGGAATGGTGGAATGAAGTGAGGCTACTTAAATTAGTTAGCATGGTTAATCACCGCCAACCAGGAAGCTGCCTGTAGTGTCCGGGTCTGGGCATCGAACTTAATCCTCGTAAGCTCACTGGAAGTGATAGTTGTATCGCGCTTTGAGCTCGGATTGAGGGAAGTTGTAGCACGAGGGATTATCTCAAAGGTCGCTGGATCGGCAGAGAGGATGATATGGTGGCGGCGTAGGAGCGCTGTTGCCTACGCCGTCACGTGCTCACCTGGTCATCTCAGTTTCCACGGATTTCCATGGATTTTCAGATGCTCTCCAAGGCGCGACAAGCTGCCTCACCGCAGTTTTGTTTTCTCTCAATCAATTGTTGCACTTCCAAGAATGGCAGACCAGACGCCACGAAGCAGTCATGATTACAATTCCTTCTCTCAGAGCCAGTACCTCGCCATGTCGCCTTATTCTGACGGGCCCGGTCTCAGCTACCCAGACAGCGATGGTCAAGTTGGGCATCAGTTTATCAACAGTTTCGCAGGCGACTCACCAAGCTACACACCAGTTCAGGCAACGTCAGCAACTCTTCGCTTTTTGCCTCCCACCTCTGTACCACAAGTCTCGGTCTGGAGAAATGGCACAATTCGTCGACGTCGACTACTCCCTCGTCCACGAGCACTCCCCTCAATGGATGGCACAGAGTGTCAGATTTCCCTCAAAGAAGATACAGTGCTCTCGAAACCTGCTCTACCACCGTTTGAGAGCGATCGTCGCCTCGATGAGTTCCAACAACTCGCTCGTCCACGAGACTCCCCTACAATGGAGGGCACAGAGTGCCAGGATTCTCCCAATGAAGACACAATGCTCTCGGAACCCGTTCTACCACCGTTGGAGGGCTATCCGGATGTCCACGAGTTCGATGAGATGCTGAAGCGCTTTCTCCAGGGTCTCTCGCCCGCAAGGCAGGAAAAGACCATCTTTCCCGCGCGACAGGCGGCGGAAATCAAACGCATTCTCATCGACGAGGCAGCGGAGATAGGGTCGGTCTCCTACAGGAATTGGGTCAGGAAGGCGTTTACATTGGAACATGATGACAGCGAAGTCTCAGAGCATCTAAGAAAGATTTGCAGTAACGGAAAACCCGTGGTGGTGCAAGAAAAGTTATTCAAGATTCTGACCAAAGCACACAAACAGTGCCAGCACGGCGGAAAGGTTAGAACCTTTGCTGAGGTCAAAAAAGTGTACTCGCGGGTTCCCGAAGTACTGGTCGACAGATTCATCAAGATGTGTCCGACGTGCTACATACGCGAAGAGATCCATATCCCGTCTCCTGATCCAGTAAAAGTTCCTGAGACGAATACGGAAGCACATGTGCCACAGGCGATATCGGCGGAGATACATGCGTGCATGTCCCTATCCCGTCTCCTGAATCCCTGAATCAGTAAAAGTTCCTGAGACGAATACGGAAGCACATGATGATGGTCCAGCATCCGACGTGGCCGCACCTCAATGGGATCGACCAGATCGGCCCAACATACTTTGCGGAGGAGGAAATGCTGCCTTGTGTCTTCCGCGACCTCCCCCAAGCTTTCTGGATTGGAAGACACACCGTCCGGCGGTGTCTGAGTTTTGCTTTGTTCCTAACTTGGGGATGGAAGATCAGGTCCGTCCTCCTCGGTTTTCATTCTCTCGGGAGGGAGACTTTGCAGAGTTGTTGAATGACACTGTGTTTCCATGCAGGGCTGCCTGAGAGGTATTTGATCGCTGCCACCGTCGGAATAGATATGGTATTTCTCAACCCATGGGGTTGGCAGGCCGGTCCAGGTAGTTTTCAACCGTCTTTGGCAGCTTTCCTGACGATTCCCGGAGCCACACGTCTGTACGAGCCGCTCCCTTCTTAGTCGTGACGCCGCAGGTGGAATGTTCGTTTATGTATTTGTTTGTTTAATTATTCGATAGAACCGCGTCCAGGATGTTGAACCTGGACGTCAAAGAACTCATATCACATTTCGGCGTTAACCGTTGTTCACTCAGCTCGTGCAGTCGCTCCCGTGATACTATCACCATACAGCAGCTACGGAGAATCTCAATTGGGCACTGAAGACACACTACGCCATGAGCGTCCTTTCACCACCCCGTGTTCTGTAAGATAGCTCTGGAAGCTGGAGCGCGTTGCGAAGCGAACTTGTAGGGGCTCGGTGTCTCGAAACAGCGATACTTTTGGCAGGCTGGAGAATTCGATAGTCGGCGGCCCATCTCTTGCATCGTATTTAGGAACTGGGTCTCCAGGCTTGTCGCCATCGAGCTCGCTTAGACCGAAGCCTTGGGGGAACCAAAGATCTTTTGTCCCCAGGCGGAATGCCTCGGCCATCACAATATCATCTCCTTTCTCAAATCGGTCGCGGAGGGTTCGGGTTAGGAGTTTCTTGTCCTGATACTCCCAATCAGGCCAGTCGTCTTCCACCTCGGGGTAATCGTCAAACCTCTCCGGGCCCAAGTAGCGATCCACCACGATCCAAAAGCTCTTGTCAATTGGATGGAAGACAAGATGAATTGCACTATAACCATCGTCACCGTATGTTCTCCCTTTCTTGTTCCAGCAGAGCAGCCTTCCCACAGGGAGGCCGAATCGCAGAGGGAGAACACGTTCTTCGGTATCAGCGTCGCACTCTATTTGAAGAGCTGGGACGAACTCGTGAATAAGCTTCATTGACTTCTCATCCTTCTCATGTTTATCGTCAGGGTCAGATGCGTGCGCAGCTCTCATTGTTCTTAATGAACCACCTTCCAGGAAAAAATCGTGAGTTTGGGTCTGGAGGATAGGTGAACTCGAAACACGATTTTCTCGCCAGTCTCCCATAATCTTTCCGAGAAATGTTCTAAAAAATATTTCGTCGTCTTGGGTGAAGTCGAACCGGTGTAGCCATTGCAGAAGTTCTTTGAGATCACATTTTCCGTAGAATGGAAGACTGTACGCATCTTGAATCCTGCTCAGGATCCTTTCGCACTCAATCTCTGCCTCCTATATCATCACCCGGTGGCTGGGAGGAGGTACATAGCTCGGCTGATACCAATTGCAACGTTGCTTACTCCGCAGATCGAGAAATTCGGGCTGGTGAAGTTTGATGGAATTGACATATTCGAAGGCGTCGGGTGGTAATATCGCTTCTTCTTTTGCTTTCCCTGTAGAAGACATCGCTTCTTCCTTTGCTTTCTCTGTCGTAGGCATCGCTTCTTCCTGTATCATCGCTGTAGGAGACATCGTGGTTTGACTCTCGCCGGACAGGAGAAGTGTCACCCGGGCTTCCCGGCCGACAACACCCCATGGGGCGAGTGGCCCCCATCAGGCGCTTGGCCCCCATGGGGCGAAAAGGGCAAATGGCCCCCATGGGGCCAACGGCCCCCAATGCCAAGTCGGCCCCCACAAGGTATACACAGAAAGAGATAAATAGGACCTCTATTCTCGCACTACGGGGGAGGCCCTCAACAGTGCGAGAAGTCGATGTCTCAAGGACAGCTTTATACAATCAAGAATCAAGATACGTGTTCAACCCTCTGACTCTTCGTCTAACGATCCCACCCCAAGGCTCTCTGACAATTAATTGTCATGAATGACAAGCATATAAGCTGAGAGGTCCAAGATCTGTCATGAAATGACAGGATTCTTAGTCTTTTTGGGCGATCCCCAAGGGGCTGTGTACCTCTTCCTGACAAGAAGAGTAGGTGGCACGAGGGTAATGTCGACTTGCAGGACGAATGGGGTTCAAGTGACGCAGGGAGTTTGGTGACAAGGGGAGGCAGGAGTGAAGAGATGACAAACGTACAGAAGTACAAGAGTAAGTATTTACGAGCACGACAATGCAGAACACGTAGGCAATAAAACAAAGAGCTCGAATTCCTGGAGTGCCGGATGCGGATGTGAATGTGAATTCCACGAGAACAAAGCCCACATCACCGGATTGGGAAATGTTGTTCCGGGAGCACCGCATTCGGCGTGCACGTTCCTTCACCAGCCATTTCGATCTGTGACCCATGAAACAGAGAGGGAGGCCATTGTGTTTGTGTTGCATAGCAACAGGATTTGGCTGACATTAGGTTGAGAATCGTGCGTTACGCCGCAATCCAAATCCCACAACACTGAAGCCTTTGTTTATGTTCGGTGATCCGTAGTCACGTGATACATACCTTCACACCTCACATTCTTGCCTAGCAACCCCGAGACGATGTTGTGGCCAGAAAAGCGTGTTCATTGACGCCGGGACATTTGTTCCTTCTTCTTCAACACGGAAGCATTTTACCACCCGCTCTGGTTGAGCCGGCCTCCTCCAGCAAAAGCAGCTGTGCGAATTGTGATCTTCATTATGGCGCCGACGCTGCCTACACATACCCTCGCGTGATGTATTTCTCCCGTCGATGGGCTCTGGGCTGCGCATACATCGTCTGACGCTCCACGCACACAGCTTTTCATGGCCTCGGGCTTTATCAGGCATTCTGGGCGCCAGGGATATCATCATCGTCTCTCCGGGTCATGCATGTTCAAAGTAATTCAGGTTTCAATGTTGCATTGATGTAAGAGTTGGCTCACGGCAATCACTGCGCTGCTTGCGGGAGTCCATAATCCCTCGTGAACATGCAGGCTCCAATGGCACATTTTTCAAAAGAGCACCTCGCTGCTGACTGCCCATGTTCTCGCTATTTCGCCTCCAACTTTCGCTCCCGATTCCTCAGAGCGTGCGACAAAGGCTGTCCACATCGCTTCAGACTCCATTATGGAAAAGATGTCTCGGAGGTGATTAAAGGGATCGTCGATGGAAGGGGTCCTAATCCCTCACCAAGCAAGCATGCATCTGGCACTCAAACCGGCTCCGAATCTCCTCAGCAATAGCTGCCTTGATACCTATGATTGCAGAGCCCAATGCCCCAGAAAAGGTCCCTTCGCAGCTTGCAAGGTGTACGAACTTGCTGAGGCTTGGTCTCTCATATGTCCGAAGCGCCGCCTACGGGAAAGGGAACTTGGGCCAAAGAACAGCCTCGCTGGCAAGCCGGATCACGTGATATGCTCCGTGGTCGGTGCCTCTATGACCTGCCGAGCGCATTGCAGCAGAGCATGGAGCACAACTCAAGTTACCGACGTGTCGGTCTGAATCAGTCGGAGCACCGTGGGACTTGCCGTGTGGGTTGTCTGGGAGCACATTCAACAGCGGTGTATCAACTTTTTGTTCTCGCTCTTCTCTCAAAACACCATGGACCGGCATCGCTTAGCGACGGGCAGTGAGGGCCAGCCCTGGTGTAGCCGTCAGTGGGTTATCACCGAGTTGGTGCACTGGCATACTACGTACAGCATTGAGGTCGTAATCCTGGATGTCCCGGGTGATGATAGTGCGAGACGACTCGGAAATCTGCTCGAAGGTCATCTGCAAATCGACTTTTGCTGGGCATTCCTCCGCGCCACCAGTTTACCGACACATTACAGCACCATTCAGCACTGGAATACGCAATATAACGGTGGTGTCAACGTCGGGACATTCGAAAATACCGAAATAGACGCCTCTTGGGTTGGGAATTGGCGGAATATGGTCCTGTTTTGGACCGGTTCGATATAGTTGGAGCTCAACCCCTATCTAAAATTTAACCACTATTGCCGAAGATTTCTCGCTTAGTAGGCAGCTGCAGAAAAAGAAAGCGATTTTCAGAAATCATATAAAATAGAAGAAGATATAAGGTTGCGCGGACGCGATCGTTTCTAAAACGCACGGAACTATACACGGAATTGCTCACCGGGGTGTGGCGCGGGCGTGAGAGTAGCTTTCGTGACTTCGGGGGACCCTTTCGACACCTGGATCGGACCTGTTTCGGCCAAGTAGCGCCTGGGAATGGGAAGGCGACATGCTAAATGATGAGGAGTATATACAGAGAGTAGGAAGAGGTGTAGGGAATGCCTAGATGGCTGGCGGGCTTGGAAAAGCTCTGCGGAAGAGAGGGAGGGGGAGGGTCGACGAGGTTTCTCTCTCAACTTGTGTTTCCGGGAGTTCTGTTATGGGCAAGCACGAGAGGAGAGAGGACGTATGTATGTACGTCGTCTTCCGCCACCCACGAAGGGGACACCGTCATCATCATCAACACCATCACCGGCACAAGCAGCGGCACAAGCATCAACACATGCAGCAGCAGAAGTACCGGCAGGAGCAGCACGACAAGCACCGCCAGAAAGCCGGCCAGCATCGGAATGGCCATAACATGACATGTCATGATAACAAGAATAAGAACAAGGACAGGGTCGGCTCGAGCGCCACGCCACAACACGCCACGCCCCCTGCGAGCTTGAGCGCAGCGGAGAGGAGAGAGGAGAGAGGAGAGAGCAAGGAGAGCAAAGCAAGACAAGGCAAGGGCTTCTTCGCGTGGCTGGCGGACCGCAGAAAGGGGTGCAAGGGGAGTGAGTGAGTACGTAACGTAGCGCGGCATCCGACCCGAGTCTGTCTTTGTTCTTGTTCGTGTTGTCATATCATGTGATGCCATGTCTGTTTCATTGCTGGCTGGCTAACTGGCTGCCGCTGGTGCGTCTGCATATGCATATGCATCTGGTTTTGGTTCTGGTTTTGGTTCTGCTGCTGCTGCCGCTGCCGCTGCTGACGATGACTGACGGAGTCCCGTTCGTTGGTGGGTGGTGGACGACGCACAAACGTGCTCCCACCTCCCCGTCCAGCGCCATTGAGCCGCGCCTGCGCCCACTGCAACATCCCTGGTCGATGACTCCCACCTCGGAACCAGGTCTCCCGCCATCTTGGGCCGACCTGACCGAAGGTCTCAGTGGTCTCACTGACTCGGCTGAGCAGGCGCACATCGGTCAGAGCTGCGAGGATGGCGGAAGACCTGGTTGCAAGGTGGGAGTCAGTGACCAAGGATGTTGCAGTGGGCGCAGGCGCAGCTCAATGGCGCTGGACGGGGGAAGACGCACTATATCTTTGGGGTTAAAAGCAAAGAGGACCGCCATGTCTGCCAATGATCTGGAACGGAGCTGACATTGAGAGTTGAATGTTCTTCTGGTTAGGTGGAGAGGAGTCCATGAAGCAGAGGTGGAAGGGGGATTTTGGAGAAAAAGAAGGAGAGAAAACAAAACCCCAGACAAAGGGCCCACGTTGTCACTACGTGCGGAGAATTGGTGCACATCTCTCTCTCTCTCTCACTCACTCACTCACACACACACACACACACACACACAAAATACTGCAACGAGGATAAGAAAATTGCCAGCCTTCACTTATTAGCAGCACCAAGCATCTCCACGTACTTGAATGATCCCCATTATTAAGTGATTTCTCGCTAACAAGCGGGCAGGAGTCGCATACACGACTCGACGGCGTTCGACGGGCTATGGCGCCGATGGCAGGGACTCGCCAGACTTTATCAAAATCTTCATATCGATGCAATGGTTTTCCCGGTGGCCAGCTTTGTCACCCAGGTCCAGGACTATCAGGGCTAGGGCTGTGCTTGGTGCTGGGCTCTGAGAGGAGAGAAGGTGTCCGCATGGTGCTGGCACCCCAGGCCATCACAGAAACTGTTCTGTCAAGGCTCCTTTGCCATCTATCTCAAATCCCTTGCTCTCCGGCTGGATCGCCAGCAGCCTGGCTGCCTTGCAAGCACAGGGCTTCCTCCACATGTGCATCTTCCCTCGCTGGACAAAGATGTCTCCTCTTGCAAGACGCCTCTTCTCGCCCGAGTCCAGCTACAACTTCGCCAGTAACTAGCCTGATCACCACCCAGATGTCGGCAACGACGAACACAAGATCAAACGGATCATTCGAAAGCGCATACAAAACGGTCAAGAAGAATACGATACCCAACGGAAAGGATTCGGCCCGGGACAAAACAGATGGTACAGAAAATACTTGCTGGAGAACGCGAAACAACTGGCTGAGGAACTTGACAAAGACATCGAACAGCTGCCAGCAGTCCAGACAAGAAGATTCAGCAGCAGAAAACATGCCCTCGAGGAAGGCTAGAGCAGCTGCTGATAACAGGACCCGGAAGGCGGTGCACCTATCATTGAACAATGTCGCCAAGAAAAGGCTCGAAATTCACTCGGAGCCTTGACATGACCAGATGCCCTCTTATTCAGAAAATTCTACGCCCACTCCTTCAACCAACTTACATCATTTCACATTCGTACTATATATATCTTAACGCACACCACAACGACAGCACACAAGAAGGCACCGCTACCAAAAGTCGTCTACTCTAAAACGCTACGACGCATCAAGACAACACAAAACCTGGGGATCCTAAACGACCCGATATCGAATGGACGCAGGTACGATTCCCTGGCCACTTCGGCGAAATGTTGCACCAGGATGGGCAACTAAAGAACAAGGTTATGGGGATCGCGGAACGCGATCTAAACACTCCGGGGATTGAGGTGTGCTCGGCCGTCAAGAAAGAGGAAGAGGCGAGATGGGAAGAGATGGAGAAAGCGAAAGCGGCCAAAACGGGCATTGTCGGGATGCAGAACGAGTTTCTTGTTCTTTTAAGAAAGCTTCTCCTCTGTCTCTCTCCACAACCCTTCACCACCCACCGGCACATCACCTTGTCGCTATATCTCAACCGTCTTCAAGAGGAAGGGGAGGATGCCGCCCCCAAGTGTCCTCAGCTCCAACCCACTAACCCCTACTTCCAGAAAACAATGGCGCCGCGACCGTCCCTTGTTTAAATTGTTTCCTGATAATACAGAGGAAAAGACTTCTTCGCACGACCCATGCGAAATGCGAGTGGTGTGGCTGACCTCAAGAACTGGGAAGTTGGGCCAGGGCAGGAAAGGACCATCTGGGAAGGGGGCCTGTTCAAGTTGAGTGTCATCTTTCTGGAAGAATACCCTCCCAAGCCTCCGAAATGTGAGTGGTAAAAGGGACACATATTGTAACGGGCTTAGGGGCGGTGGTGGCTAGTACAGCCACAACTCTGTACCAGGGTAACTTCACACTTTGGAGGGCACTGGGTTTGATCGACAACAAGCAACACAACAAGCAGGAGAAGTAGATCAAGTATTGATCCTTGCTTCACAGGGAATCGAGTGCCGGTCGCACTGAGACCTTCCTTTCTTTATTGTTCCTCGTCCCCAAGTGCCTCTGGTCACCCAACACGATCACGCAAGGTCATTTGGGCCATCGTTGGTGTTGGTTGTAGTGGTATAGTCCGTGCCTCGACCAGCAATCCCTTCTCAGCTACCGACGTACTGGACAGACCCCTGTGCACTCTCGCCCCCTTGCCTCCTTGTCTTTCCCCTTCGCCTCTTTGTCTCTCTCCTTGCGCATATCGTTCTTTTATGTCTCGATTGAGTGATTGGAGTCCTCTATCCCCTTTTCCCCACGCCTCGTTGCGGAAAGGTGCTGCTTCCCCATCTGCTTTTTCTTTGGTTGCCCCTGTGAAACTTCGAAAGTACGTACGTGCAGAACACGATGGTCAACTCCGCATTTCCCCTCGAAATATCCCAAAGATCCTAATCGCCCCCAAAGAAACACATGCAGCACATAAATCAATACTTGGTCTGCTGCGCCGTCCACCTCGTCGTCATCAGTTGGAAGAGAAAAGAATGAGGATCCGCTTTCCACCCCATTCCACATCGTTCAAACGCAGACACTCCCTTCGAGAACCCGCATGGCCATCTCGCCCTCGCGTTCAAAGACCTCCGCCACTCGTTCTGCTTCTGCTACCAGCCGTTCAAAACAAGCAACAGCCCACAGGCTGTTTGATCATCGTACGGACAAGAAGCCGTGCTTACACCATTCCAGTTTCATTTCCCCAGAAAACTGGTGGTGTGACATGATCCAAGATCAGAACGGTTTGGTCATCAGACTGGAGACCTCAGCGGGTGAAACGCAAGCATTTGGGGTATGATTCAAGACATCGTTCACCACCGCAAAGAACAACGCATATGCCGCTATGGGCAAGTGGTCTGGCTTGGGTCCAAGGACGAACACAAAGCAAGCTTCCCACGAGATCTCTGCAACTACTTCTGTGGAGAGTGTTGCGAACAGTGAAGCATGAAACTGGCGCCAGCGGTGTCAAGGTCGGAGCTAATAAAACCGCTCCTGCTGCTGCTTCTGCTCCCGTTCCTTTGACATCCAAGCCGGCTGCTCTGCACTTCGACCTCGATCTTGGGCGATGAAATCCCTGCAAATCATGGTTGCTGTTGGCCAATATTTGTTCCGGACAGCCTCATGGCTGGTCGTCTTTTCGCAGCATCACCCCACGACCGTTTCCGTTTCCTTGGGAGCTCGTCGGACGTAGTGGTGAACCTTTGCGTGTGACGGTGCATTGTAATTGCCCGAGAGGTCTGGTGTCTTGGAAGGGGTTCCAGCATTTCTGGTGAGCAGCCCCAGCAATAGAGCTATCTGCGTTGGCTTCTATCCCGGCCGAGGTGATGTGGGTGTGCATGTGTTGTTGCTGTGGAGGAAGAGTGGATGCCTGATTTCCTCCCGGATTAAGAGTCCGTCGGACTGGGAACGGCGTCAACATCATTCTTTTCCTGCATACCAACAACAACAACAACAACAACAACAACAACAACAACAACAACAACAACAACAACAACAACAACAGCAGCAACAGCTGTGAGCTGCAGCTCTCGTATTTTTTGAATGCGGTCCTTATGCACCGGCATTGCCCTGCAGCACGAGTTCGTATTGGAGCTCGTCGTTCGTCCACTATCTCCACTGCTACTGCGCAATCCCGTCGCCTGCGTTTCACAACTGTTCTTCTGGCTCCGATGAATCGTGACCCTGGATAAATCCACCCTCCATACGGAGTACTTCTTCTTTGTTTTTGGTCCCTGGTCTGCAATTCCGCCTTTGCAGGGCGCTGGACACCCCGATTTCCATATTTGTGAACCACTGGGTATGGAGATGCTGAATCGAGATCATACCCGTCGCTGACCTGCTTGACAGTTTGACATAAATACCTCTTGGCCTCTTCGGTATGCCAATTGGCGAGTCGTATCCGAAGACGTCCTTCAGTGGCGGCAACTGCCCAGCAGAGGTAGGAACATCGCAGGTGAGATTCTCCCACGTCAGCACAGCCTGGGAAGCTATATTGAGCTGTGGCCTGTCCTCAGCGTCTTGGTTTCATCTCAGGAAATATGGGCACGGGAAGACTTCTTTGGGAGGGCAGGTTGCATCTTTCCACGGTGAGAGCCCAGAGCTCCACGCCGACGAGTGGTTGAGAAACACCCCTCCCCGGGCAGCTGTCCAGCCACGGCCACATGATGCTTCATGGTTTGGATGGTTCGGCACGACGATTGCTGCCGCACATTCCGGGAGTCAGTGGTCAAAGTGTCCTCAGTATGTGAAGTTGTGCCCGATGCCACACTCACGGAGAGTCGAGCGCGTACTTTCCCATCTGGGTGCCGCGGTTAAACCCGACAAACGACGTTACTGGCGCGGGGACAGGATGGAATTAGATGGGTTGTGTAGCAGAGCTGCTTGCACAGTTTGAACTCGCTCTGAAAGATCCTCTCTGGGCAAACGTGAGGAGAGTGGACGGGAGAGAGTGTCCGTCAGAGGTATCCTGGAGCACTCGCACTGTGTGCTGTTCCCAACAGGCGTCGTCGACATGATTCGATAGTTCGGTGTTTGGGGGGACAAGCAGCATACTCGCACTTACAGTAGGTGTTGCCGTTGGCGATCCCGGCACATGTCTCCCAGCTTCCAAGTGCACAGTGCTCCCTCATCGTCCCAGCAAGTGAGTGGAAGGAGGGCGATGCGCATTGCAAAATGGTTCAGCTGACCATCCCTGATACCTTGCGACTCGTGGGGCGACTGGCAACACCTCCGACTTGATCTCTTGTGCCTCTGTCTCCTTCAGCTTTCCCGAAGACTTCACCATGGTGGATCATCCCTCTCTGCACTTGCACTCCGCCTGCACTCAACACACATACGAGATGATGCCATCCATGTGTTGATAGGGAGCCCTCGAATCACAATAAGGAGCCCTTTTAGCCTCCGGACCTGTTCCACGCTCCCACTTCCTGTTGTGTATCAGTCTCCAGGACTGCCGCTTTCCTACAAGATCGTTTGGATCTCTCATGTCGACCGATCCATGCGTGGCTCGTGTGTTTTTGTTGAGCGGAGCGAAACAGTACATATATACACAGCGTAAATTTCGATAAAATCGTGGCTTTGACCATTAGACTAGCTGTCGCCACCCAACTGCAGTATCCCATGTACATACATCTGCCCGTTCGACTCCTTCGGATCGGCGGAAAAGAACCACCGGGGCTCAGATGGAATCAATGTCTCTCTGTCTTTCAAAGCTGAAGCAGGTTGCCTTTGCTGCAAGGCCCCAAAGGCATCGGGAGATATCGCAAGTTGGACCTCGCCTGCGTACCGCAACTCCTTGCTCGAGAACTTGGACACCTCGTTGGATAGCATCCTTGTTGGACTGCGGTGAGCAGAACCAATTTGCCCCCGGCCGTCCAGAGGTCCGCTGGATCCTGAAGCTCTCAGACCTCTGGGACTCCCCGGAGACGTTTCGAGCGATATCTCTTGCATGAAACCCAACCCTCTGCATGATCTGAGCAGCAGTTGGTTTTTCAAAGCAGAGTTCTCATGCGAATAACTTTTGTGCCCACTTTACGCTCTTCAAAGGAGTACTGGCAAGATCAGGAGTGACGTTCTATAGGGCCTGGACGTAGGAATTGGTTCGGGGACGACTTAGATTCGAGGGAAGAAAAGGATAGAAACGGCCCTGTCGAGAGGGAGAGAGGGAGTGGGCGTCGGATTGCGTGGCCGCACAAGTCGTCGGTAGAAGGCAGAGCCAGCTAGGGAGCGAGCACTTCACAATCTGTAGGAATGCAAGTGTCAGCAAAGCACAAGATGAATATGCAGGCGGTACTACACCCATCCCTCGCGGTCCTGGAGTTCCTCATTCACCGCGACATCGTTCCGCTTGAAGCAGATGGCATGCTCCAAGAATTGGGCCTGAAACATGGAGGGAGGCATGGCGGGAAGCGCCATCTCTGCGTTATGGTGCCTACAGAGCTGCTTGACGGAGAGCGGCAACGCAGGAAACGCTCAGCAAAGTGCAATCCCAACAGAAACGATCGGCCTACAGGGACCTTTGTGCGGTGGAACTTCGGCGGCGGGTTTCGGCATTGTCAAGGTGTCCGAAACCCCCGAACGAAGTTGCATTCAGCGTCAACGGCGATCTGTTTGCCGTTCCTCGGATATTGCGAGGCGTATGAAGGCTGATGGCCTAACCCTCGCCCTCCACGTACCGTAGATTTCCCTTTATACATACTGGCCTCCCCAGCCATGTTCGCTGCCTCCAGCGCCAGTGCGTCCATCCCTTCCGCGACAGGCAGTGTTAGCCATCCTTGACCGAACAGATCCTCGGCAACCCCGGACGGGCATGTCAAGATGGCTGACGCGGCACAGAGACGGCGCTGCCAGAGAGTCGGGCCCAGCACACGACCCGTGGCCAATAACACAAGCACTGCTCAGCCAGGACCCGGCGGAGCACCTTGCCGGCGCTGCTCTTGGGGATGGGATTGCATCACCAAATCTGATCCAGCCTCTCAGTCGCTTGTGTGGCACCACCTTCTTTCTGCTGCAGCCACCCACAGATCTCTTCTCTGCTCGTTTGCTTGACCGGCAGGTGGTGCAGGAGAGAGAGCTACGGTACGTTCTAACAATTGGTGCAAGAGAGCAGTGCATGATGCTTGTTGACTGGGACCAGGGAATTCCGCCAGGTCTGGCTGGCTGCGCCATGGGTAGGGGGATCGTCGTCCTGGCGGGGCCTCGATCTGTGGGATGGCGAACGGTGATGATCCTGGAGCAGGGCACAACCCTTGCTGAGGCACTTGGAGGAGGAACAAGTAGAGGGCCGATGAAAAAGAAGTTCCATTTGCGTAGAATTGAGCATCTCTCACGCCGTGTAGGTGAGCAGAATCCGCAGCCTGAAGCCGGACCAGGGACAGGCCCAGGTCCCCAGCCAGGATCTGGATCGGGGTTTTTGTTGGTGCATGAAGAGTATGAGAGTGACGAGTAACGAGTGCCATTCTTGAAGGTGTTGCGTGCACTCGCCAGGTGGTGCGCCTTCTGAGCGTGAGTGACGGTGCGTCGGGGCCCGAAACTTTCTTCGCAAATGACCCAGACCGCCATGGTAGCACTGAGGTTCAAACTGGGAGGGCCAAATGATTCCTCCGCTGCGACGACGTACTTTCGCTCTGGGTGGGTGCCATGGCGCGCGGTGACGAGAGGGGCAGGCGGCGCAGAAGAAAGTGCGAAGGGGGTAACGAGTTCAAGATTTGAGCGGGTGGCTGAAGCCAGGGTTGGGGATTCGTCTCGGACGTCATTTCTGGGTGGGAAGGGCCCTTAAGCTCCCCCAAAGCCCCCTCTGACCAGCCTTAAGGAGCCACTGTGGTGCTGTAAAGGCGTTGGATAATCGTTGAAGTCGAATGGACCGAGTGCAACTGCGGAGCGCAGATGGTGTTGATAATGAAACAAATGGGCGCAGTCTGCGGAGAGTGGCTGAGCAGCGATCAGGATCTCAAGGACCCAAAGCATGAGCATGATACCCGTCAATTCGGGCTGAATGGGTGCCCTGGAGAACGACTTGTTCGTCTACCGGGTGGACCACGCTATGGTTCTCCATTCGCAGCCAGTTCTTGAAGCCGGTCACGGTCGCTGTTGTATGAGGCACAAGAACAAGAACAAGCAAGACGAGGCACATGGCCCAAGGCCCAAGGACCAGAGACCAGAATCTCACACACACACATAGTTGGTTGAGAGAGAGATGACATGAGAGAGAGATGAGACAGAGAGAGATGTATAGATCGAAGTAGCCTGGCGGGCGACCTTTGCTCGCGTGTTTGCTTGCTTCGCTCCGGGTGGGTGCACACTAACATGGCTGGCACAAAATGCAGAAGAGAAGAAGAAGAAGAAGAAGAGAAAGAAGAAGCATACCAGAGCAGAAGAAAAGCTTCCGCCAAAAGAGTGCCACATTTGGGACACTTCGCTCAGAAGAGACACTCTGTCTCTGTCATAGAAAATACACTGCCCTGCAGATACGTGGATCTGTCGCTGCCATCAAGTACGGTTTGTGGTGATGTTGCCTTTCTGAAGATGGGCGTCGAAGTCTGTAGACGCGCGTTCACCAGTCCTCATCGGAGTCGTTTGCCTCGGAGTCGAGGATCGTAATGGCTTTGTCCGGCGATGTCTTCGGCTCGGCATCGACATCAGCGTCTTCCTTCTCGTCGACTTCCACCTTGCGCTTTTTCGACGCTTTCTTGGGCTCGAAATTGACATCAGCGTCTCCCGTCTCGTCGATTTCCATCTTGCGCTTTTTGGACGCTTCCTTGGGCTCAACGTCAACGTCGGTGTCTTCCATCTTTGCATCCTCAGTCTTCACTTTGACCTCGCTCTTGCGCTTCCTCTTATCAGGATTGGAGGCCTTTTCAGCTTTTTCCGCCTCCCTCATATCGAGTTCATACTGCAAAGCCATAGCATGCTCGTCAAGAATGTCCTTGAAGAATTGCAAATCGTGACCCTCAGCCGCAATCTTGTATGCGGCAAGCAGTGGTTTAGCTCTGCCCCTTGTAGACACGTCCTTACACTCATCGGGCGTCAATGCAGTAAGGTCCGTATTGCGAATCCACATGCTATTTGCCGTCAGCTTCACCGCAAAAACCAGGGATGTGGAGAGGGGCGTTACAATTCATTTGTGCTGAGGAACATGATGGGGAATGTTCGCTCATCCACTTTCTTACCGCCATCTGCGTAGGCTTCATTGTAGGTTCCATCGATCTGCTTGGTGCTGGGGGGTCTGGTGTTGATGAGCTTCTCAGGAAGCATGCTTTCATCTGCGATGATGCACGGCCAAGGGCGAAACCCTCTGCCCCTGGCTAGATAGTAGTCGCCCGGTTGGGCATCAACATGAGTGATTTTCGACGTGGACTTCCTCTTGTTGGCCTGCTTGCTCTTGGACTCTGCGACAGATGACTTCTTGTCGGCAGAGGCTGTCCCGTTGCTCTTTGGTTGAGCAGTTGCTGGGCCATTCATCTCTTTCTTGATCTCAACGGCTGACGCAGCTTGAGGTTCAGTCACGGGCTTTTCCGGCTCCTTGGCTTCCGCTGATACGGTCTCGACAGGGCCACTCGCTGTTGCAGCATCTGTGAATGAAGATTAGAATATGATTTGCACTGTGAATGCGTCAAGAGTACCTGTGGTTTGAGCCGGTTCGGCGGTGGCAGATTTGTCGGAGGGAACATCTGAGGTAGGCTGTGGCACCTTCACCGGCACCTCTGTGGCAGGAGCTGACTTCCGAGAAGGCATGGTGAACTGAAGTGGATGAAAGAAGAATGAGAAAAGAGACGCGTGAGTGAGGCGCGCAGGAGAGCGAGTTGTTGAACCTGTGCGGCAAAGGTATCAGTGACGATGTCCTGGGACAGATACTGGTGAGTGCAAAAGTGCAAGATCGGCCAACCTTGTGAAATGAAAATGAAGGGGCTGGTGGTTGTGCGAGGTAGTGCGAAGGAGGAAAAGGAAGATGTCGCAGTGGCAGTCGAAAAACCGCAATTTCACTGATTGCTGCCAAGCCAAGCCCTGAGCTGTCACGAGTTCGTCAACACGTGGTTGGCACAGTGACTGACCTTTGGACAGCCTGCCTGCAACCTCTACCTCGTAGACCCCTCTTGAGTCCGTATTCATATATATCATTTGCGCTGTACGGTGTGTCGGTGCCGTGACATGATCACCACCAACCAAGCTCTGCCCTCCGCAGACTCGGTTTCATCCATTCAACAGTCAACTTTTAAATTCATCCATCATCAATCATCGATCGACCGTTAATTCATCATCAACAATCGTCCACACCGTTGATCGCTGCTCAATCCACGCTCCGCAGATTGTGATCCATCACCGCCAGTTCCCTTTGTTCATCTTGATCGTGATTCAGCCCTGCGCTCCGCAGACTCTGGAAGACGAAGAGGAGGAAACACAGACGCAAGAGTTATCGGATGCTTACGGCGTCGAGAGATGGGCTCTGCCCCAAGAGTTCTCTGCAGTTCGACAAAAGAGGCTCGATATCGTTGACGTGAATCGCAACTGCAATTTAAATCGTTCAGACGCAAAGCTTGATAACGGGCACCTAATCCACCATCTCCACCCCTTGAACCTTATATACCACCGGGAGAGCGCAACGGCGGTCCGTCCACCCCAGGAGGAATGCCTGCACCAGTACCGAGATATCCACTGCGCAAGGGCGGCATCACTCCTCCACACCAAATGGAACGGGCCGGGTAAGTGAGCGAACCGCCCCCGCCGCCAAAAGCTCCTGTGAAAAGTCTGACTGGAAGTGCCAGTTTCCCGTCGAACTGCGGAGATTTCGTGGTGTGAGGCGGCAATCCTCATCAACAACATCGAGCTTCTTTCGTCGAACTTCGGAGACACAGGCTGTCCACGAGGGAAGTCCCGGCCATGCCGGCCTGATGGAATGTGTTGACTTGCTGGCGTGGTCATGGAACACGTTACTCTGCCCGTTCCCACTTTATCAAGAGATGAAATGAGGCCAAGGACAGGGAGTATCAGTGGGAGTCAGACGTCCATCATACTTATATATCATATACTGGAGGCTATATCGCCGTATGAGAGAAAATTCCGCCCAGGATCGACACTCTGCAACAGAAGGAAGAGGGAGTGAGGAGGCATTTCAAGCAAGCGAGACCTGGACAGTAACATTCTTCATGTGATCCAAGCCAAAGACAATGGCGCCGGTATTGACATCGAAGATCGACAGCACCTGGGCAAACCAAGGCTGCACTTCCAAGATCCGGTGTCTGACGGATCTCGAGCGACTAAGCGGCTCACCCCGAGGATTCCGCGGTGAAGCACTGGCCAGTGGATGCGCTCTCTCCCTGCCTACCTGCCTGACTGGCTTCCTCGCTGTCGTTGTCACTGTTGCTGTTGCTCCCTCTCCTGTCCTCTCTGGTAGGTATGCACACTCCCAAGCGAACCATCCACAAACCGCCATCCAGCCAGCTCAGAGGGAGAGGGAGAAGTGGCCGTTTGCAGAGAAAAAAGCAACCCAGTCAGTCTGAATCATAATGATCATCATCTATCTCCCTTGCTTACTTGCTTTCTTGCTCGTTTGCATGCATCTTTGCTTTTCTCTTGCGCGCTGCCGGCGTCTCTCCCCTCCGCTGTCTCTCATGGCAGATTTCTCGTGTGTCCCACCTATCGCAGGCGATGCTAGCTCTCGCGTGTCTCCTGTGTCCCATGTCCCATGCATGCATGGCTCTGCTCTTCAGACTGGCGGAAAGGAAGGTCGGTCAGATCCAGGCCGAAGGGATCAAACTCCTCCTGGACGATACGGGGTTCGGAGCCCAAGATCGGCTCAGGCAGGTCCAATGGTCTTTTTTTCGTGAAGTTCACTCACCATATCATGACAACTCTCTCATCCATCTCTTGTCTCGGTAGCCATGACGCTCACTGTTCATTCCATCTGTCCATCGTCCCCTGCCTTCTCCCCCCCTTACACGTTCTTGCTGTCCGAGTTGTGTCGCCATCTTGACATCCAGATCATCCTGAGTGTGATTGATCATGGTACATATGGACATTTGTGCCAGCACCATATCCTTTCTGCCGAGTACGACAACATGCAGCCCCATACTACTCTGCCAGTCCACGTCCATCCGTACATCTATGCACATATACGCCCATCCTCTCTCTTCCACGCCCAAAGGCAATTGAATATACTCTCGGAGACACGTACATACACCGGACGGCGGCCAATTGACCAGACATATGCAGCAGACATCACCACTCTCTGTTTCTCGAGAGAGACTCTGCGCATGATATTTTATTATTCTGGCATTGAGATGTTGACACTCTCGCTGTCGATTTGCCCGCAGACGACCTTGAGTTCGAGAAATGAGTTGACGCATTGAAGCAAGTCCATCACAAGGTGCTTGATGTCCCGCATGAATACTGCAAAAGCCGCAAGCCAGTCTTCCTTTCGATGTCGATGCTTGCCTGTTGCCGTGCCGTAATGGGTGCTTGAAGATGCTTGATGAGCTGTAATTGCTCATCCAAGGTGCATATCTCTGGTTCCCCAGAGTGCAGAAGGGACTTGGTGTTCGAAACCGTTGCGCCCTTCGTGTGGTGCTTGCTTCAACGACGGATGTCATGAGGTGATGCAAAGGGACGCATCTCAGCCGTTCCGACGATCTGTCTGCCTCTTTGCTCCGTCCCCAAAATGTCTTCTCCCTTCGGCAAGGAGGACCAGCTGCCTACATGCCCCTTGGCCGGAAATTGAACCTTGCTGCAAAGGATGGAAAGGAGAACGAGAATGAGACGAGAGAAAGAGAGATTGTGAATGTCTACATTTCCCCAATCTCTTTCACCCACCCAAGTTGTGAAGCCACGGCAAGGAAGCCATGAAAACGAATTCCCATCTCGGACTCAGGCACTGGCATGATTCGAGCAGCATCAACAATGCGTTGAGACATTGCGCATGCCCTGGGCGACAAAGGTGTGGATCCCAAGGCGTCGACGGTCATTGTCCCCATCATGGGCCAGCCATATCCCAGGCAATTTGTTTCCCGCTCGCCGAAAGACGTCCCTGACTACCTGCTCTCGAGCCCACAAAGCCCGATGTGCTTCATCCACGCACGGCAGTCGAGTCGTAACCGGACCTCTCACTCAGTCAGGTAGTATAGAATATCGTCAGGCAGCTCGAGGAGTCCCGCAAACCCAACACTGGGATTTGTGCGACAAGTGTCTAGCAAGCAAGCAAGCAAGACCAGAATGAAGCCCACGACTACCCACCCAGTATCCGCGAATTCTTTGGCAATCTCGGCCGCAGCATTTCGGAGACGGTGACGCTCCTCCCCAAAGCTCACAATGCAACCCAAGCAGCAACCTCCTTCACTGCCCCTTCATCGGCGAGGCCTCAGCCCAAGACATTCCACCATGCCATTGCTCGAGCCTCGCTGGCACGCTCCCAAATGCTCAAACAATCCAACACTTCGGGTACTGGCGAAGATCCACTGGCAAATGCCTTGGAGAAATGTGCGCTGGCCGAAGAGAAAGTGGGCGAAGCTCGATTGGCGCAGTAACAGGCCATCCAGTCGCAGTTGATTGCTGGATGGAGGAAGTCCGGGCTATCAGGCTGCTACGTACCTGTAGTAATCTTCTTCACCCCTGAGACGTGCATGAAGTCGGTAACCTTGAAGGATGGAGAGGCAGAGGCGCAGCCGGGACCGTTGGAGGGTTCTTCTGGTGTCTTCAAAAATTGTCTCTTGCGCTGCATCGCTAGAATAAAGTAACTTTTATTCTTTGCTCGCGCCTCATGTCATCCGAGGTCAGCGATGAATAGCCGAGGCACCGAGCCCAGTTCCTCGGCAACGGGCGCAGGCTCGCCAGGGCAACACAACCGCCCGGGCAGTGCTGGGATGGGGCAGTGCTGGGATGCTGAATGCAACCTCGAGTCACTAGTCCAGCCCCTATGTTATCCGCCAGTGGTGTCGGCGTGAGTGGGAGGCGATGCTGCAATCTCTGTGAGGTCGTGACAGAAGCTCATCCTACCTCAAGACCGCTTGCAGAAGCGTCAGACGAACTTTTCTCAACCTCGACGGCGCCAGATCTGCCAGTCGCTATGACAAGGAAAGGCACCTTTCCACACGCGGGCTTTCTTATCCTTTTCCTCGTGCTCGTCGGCGTCTTCAGTGCTGGGGTGATTCGTCACAGAGCAGCGCCTTCTGGCAAGTACCTATCTCGCCTCTGTGTGCTGTGAGTTGACTTGAGCAGGGCATTCGGGGCTGCTCGAAGCTACCATCGACGAACTGCAAGCAAGCTGCCCGCTAGACCGACTTCTATGAGCACCACCGTCCGAAAGAACCCCACCACCGCCTCGACTTCCTCAATTGCGAGACACAAGAAGAGAGTATCAGACACGTCGGTGGACGAGAAGCCGTCTGGAGACGAGAAGAGCAGGAATGGCATATCTGCGAGGCACAAGAGGATATCTTTGGCGCCCTCCTCGACCTCCAGGACGGCTGCTCCCACCCCTACTCGACGGACATCAATGCAAACTGCAGGGACATCGAGTCAGCTCGCATCAGCAGTCCCGTCGCTGCGAGGAAGGGAGCTGCACCTTCAAGCACTACCCCGACCACAGCGTCGACTTCTTCTACCACACGAATGAGGCCCCTCACCTCCTCAAGAAGTCTCGGTACTGGCGCGCCGACAAGAAACGACTGAGCACGATGCCTGCCTCCCCGCCGTCAAGGTCAGAATGGAAGAGCCGGAACATAACAAGGAAAACGCAACGTCAGCTGCAGAAGAGAAGGGAGCCGGGACCGCTCGTCCTCTGGCGGAATCGAGGAAGTCTACGAGGTCACTCTTGATCGAGCAGCAAGTTCGAGCTTGTCAATAGCATGTTGCGGGCACCGAGGACCGCGGACGGCGCGGATGAAGGAACAACAGTACATGGACGATGACGCCGCCAGCATGATCGCTGAAGTGAAGTCGGTTGACAAGGTGACTCCGAAACTACAGTGTCCGGTTGCACCGCCGGCCATACCGTCTGTCTGAACGGAGGCAACGTCCTTGTTTCGGGCGAGGACATTGAGTCAAGCACTTCTTCGGCACAAGTCCACAGTCGCTGATGACCGCGCAGACTTCTTTGGCGGCAACTCCACGATGGCCACCTGCAGCACCCACGGCGCCCTCACCCCTACTCAGGTCGATTCCGGTATTCAAGACAGTGTCAAGCAATTCTACGAGGATACGCTCAAATCAGCTCGTGACAGGCGCGTCGGAATCACGCGTCTACATGCCGAAGACTGTTTCCACGGGCGGAAAGAGGTTGAGAGTCACCAAACATGACAGGCTACAGGCCCAATGGGCGTCAAAACTGCTCGAACCAACTCGGAGTGGTCGCTCAACCTGGGAGAAGAGATCAGTCCTCAACCGGTCGGACGTGTACCGAGAGGCTTGTGTAACGCCGTCTCGGTAGAGTTCGCAGCTCTCTACCACTGCATACTGCCCTGAGCGCTGCCGACGCAAGGTGAATGGAAGGCGTCATCAAGTGAAATCTTCTACAGATCAAGTCCATTGATGGAATGCCTCTGGTGCCCTTCTGGCAGACGTCGTGGAAAATCACCAAGGAGTTGACATCCAATATTGTGTTGGTGCTGGTGCTGTGTTGAATGGTTGGACTTGGTTGAGGCTGGCTGCTCGAAAGGGTTGATTGCTGTTGTTGGAAGGGTTTGAGGGTGGACGTCCGCGGGAAGGAGATAGTGAACGGTCACAAACGTCCCTGTTCTGATTTATGGAGCAGTCCTGTTTGCCCACGATCTGGGGCACCGAGAGGGGAGATTTTTCCAGTCGTATTGGTTCCCTCCATAAAACTTCCTGGCTCGTCCTCCTGAGTGCCTCATGACCGTCTATTTGGTGGCCATTGGTTTTAACTTATGATTTTCAGGTTTGCACTCTGATGCGGGTTCGAATAAGGAGGGTGCGGTTGGTTTGGCTCAGGATCGTCATCGTAGAGGTAACCGATAGTTTCCCACACGCACCTATCATCTTGCACACTCTTTTACCTGCCTCTACGCCAGGAATGGAGTCATTCGGCCTTTTTGGCAAGCCAAAGAATCCCAGCAGCCTCCTGATCAACAACACCCCTGCCCAAGGTGCGTCGACCGTAACCACCACGAGCTCTGCATCGATGAGCCCGTGTCCAAGCGCGCAGATCTCGACACGGTCGCCTGTCGAGTTATTGCTGCCCGCCCCCCAGAGAACGCCCGTCGTCTAAGGCGGCCGTTCGATCGAGTCGAAGCTGTGATGGGTTGAACCCAGGAGAAGGTTCGGTTGAGAACCTACGTACGCAAGGGAGCACGACACAAGAGAGGAACGATATGCGCAAGGAGCAGAGACAAGGGAGCAATGGGGAGAGACAAGATCGGAAACCCCCTTACTCAGGGCGTATGATATAAGGAGCGAGAAAACGACTCTCCCTTCTTCTTCTTTCCTCTCCTCAAATTTATCCTCCTTGTTACTAGGTTGGCTAGTTATTTGCAGAAACTCTTCCAAAACCCTGACGGAAGCGATCCCAAGCGCGGTTCATGCCAGTTTCGCCATCGAAATTTGATTCATGCTCACCTGCGCTTGGGCACTTGGGACGTCGGCAGCGCCGGAGCAGAAAGGAACGTACCCTTATGGTCAAGTCGTCGAGCCATGGGCGACTGGGGGACGTTTCACGGCGCAATTTCCCCCTTCGAGTCCCAGAAATGCCTCACTTCGGGTCCTCCGCCGCAGGGCCACAGACTCGTACGACCAAAACCATTCGACGAGGCCGAGGGTGTGATGAGCAACGCTAGTAATTACTTTCTGCTTACCGAGATGCTGAGGGGATGCATGTAGGGATGGAACTGTTCCTCATGCCACCGCATGTCCAATGAATCAGTTGTCGGAGGTCGCATCACCTGGAGAACATGATGCTGATGTTGTGGCCACAGCTACACCACCTACCATCTGTTCCAAAAGCACAAATGGCCCGATGAGGCTGATTGTATCTTGCGCCATGGCCGAAGCGACGCTCGGCTGAGCCCCAATGTCAGATAGTTCGATTAGTTCAGAAATTTCTGGTAGTTATCCAGTATCTGAAAGATAGCACTGGCCAGTCGCTTTGTACCGCGGGCCCGAGGCACTGATCACCCATGTCACATCGTAGTAAGAAGCCCAGCGAGTAAGTTTTCGTTCGCCCTTGTAGCCGATCGTCGCGGCCTTCTGATCAACGAGCTGTTGAGCGGTTCATTTTCTGTTCGTAAATGAAGGCAGGCTTTCAAGGCTAAGAAGAAGAGAAAAGGAAAACAATGCACATTGTGCAGTTTCCAAGGGCACGAGCGAGACAAGGAAGGGCGGAGAAAAGAGTGAGTATCGCAGGCATTGTACAATTTGAGGTGGGATGGTCATTCAGTCCATCTGTCTCGGGTGCTCTTCAAAGAACGAGGAGACCTCCATCCTACTGATGGGATCTCTCATGAATACGGCCTCGATGCTGGCAAGCAAAGACGAACCAATGGAAATGGCAGCCATTACGGCCACAGGATAGTCCAAAACCTGGAGGGGCCAAAACCGTGTCTTAACATGAGCCCAAACAGGGGATCGCTTCCTCTGTGAGGCGTCCCGAGGAACAGGGCGCCAATACTGGCCTTGGAGGTGGCTGCCAGGTCCGGCTTCGTGCCCTGAGTGTCATTCGTGTGAGATATGTCGGGGGCCGAGATGTGCCAGAAGAGGCCATGCTGGTGTCAACGGTGGTAGAACAGATATCTTGACGGCGGATCTCAATGTCGACGCGAGTGGAGGAATGGATCTGGACACACGTTCATAGTGGGCCGAGTCTGAGCTCCACTCCGCCAAATCGTTCTTCGGGCCATCTTCGTCAACCTTGTACCTCTTAAAGTCCCTCGGCGTGACCCAATGTTCAGGCATATAATCGATTTCTTCGACGGGCCTGTGCTTCGTCTTCGGGAGCCGGAAGTAACACCAAATGAAGCTCATGGTGGAAAGTGAACCCCACACGGAAACACTCTTTCCAACGAGATTCGCCTCCCCCGGGTTAATGTTGAATGTCTTTCCCCATGCCCCATTTGCGAGGGTGGTGGGCCATGAGCCTCATGCTATTGATTGCTCTTGTGTTCGAATATCGATGGCCAAACGTCTTGCCTGCCTCGGATGTCTTAACGGGTTGACCATTCGACCCCAGATCATTGGAATTTTTGCTCTGTCAGCAATGAGAATAATGGGGGAGATGTTGAGGCCACGGAGACATCTGGATCGGCGTGTCGGGTTGAGGCATAACGCTGTCAAGCTTCTGTGCTATGTGGATATGTCCTCTCAAAACTGCGTGCTCCTTTGCGTTCCAGACCGACAGATCCAGACGCTGGGCACCAGCTTCATGGTTGATGAGCAGTTCCACGCCCGGAAGATGACGGTCGACACAAGCAATGAACAATGGCGTCCATCTGTAAGCCTTTTCAGGTAGCTCAACATTGGCCCTCTGCTCGTCTGTACCTTTGAGCAGTAATCTCGCGCCTTCCTCGTGGCCGAATCTCGCAGCCATATGGAGCGCCGTATCGCCTGCTCATCTTGGTAACTGATGTGCCCGGTTCTGATCTCGATTTGGCTTCCTTGTGGAGCTGCTGGATGTCGACGGGAACACCTCCAAACCTCCGCGCTCGGGCCCGTTACCTGCAGGCCCGGTCCCTCAGAAAGCTTGAGGCCGTATCAAAGTTTGCAGACGTACCGGGAGTGGGGGACACCGAAACCTTTACTCCGTAGACATGGCAGAAACGGCAGAGGATGGAGGTGTGGATGACAGCACTCCATTATGTATTTGGTTCGAGGTTGGTGGGATTTGCCAATGACGATGGTGATGTGTCAGCGCTGCCAAGCCCACGTGACTTCCACGTGTTTCTCCCGGCGGCCACAGCTAGACCTTTCTCTCAGTCTCACATTCTTTTCCCTTTCCCCATCCTCCTTCTTCGTCCCGTTCCGTTTCTTGCCAGCCATGCCTCCAGGACTCATCAAGCGTTATGAAGACCTTCGGAGAATCGTACACAGTTGGTTGAGAATCCGGGCATGTTTTACGAACCAGCTGGAACTGGCACTCCGCATCATTTGCGAGGACTACGATATAATCCGACGATCAGCTTCACTAGGGGTACGACGGAAAGATCACAGGGATATAAGAGAGCGGGCGAGAGCTAGCCTGGTGTATCTAAGAGTCCTTGAGGTTGATCCTGAGGGTTTTCTTCCATTCATCCTAATCTTCAGCGTCAGGTCTTGTCAACGCCCCAGCAATCTCCCTCAACTGCCTGATAAGCCGCCGGAAAGATCGAATTGTCGGCTTCACCCTCTTCTCAAGCTCGCCTTCGAAAAAATTGCTGAAGAGCATCGAATCTATGACCACCCCCACTTCGGAAAAGTGGTGTCAATTCTCTTTCCAGATGGTGCGCTGCATGTTCCCTTCCGCCGAGGTAGTGTTAATGAAGAAAAAAAAAAGTGTCTTTCCGTACGAGACCGACTACTGCCGCAGACGGCGAAAACCAATGGGCATACGACGCGGCGAAGCCGGGATCGATCGAGACGGTCTTTGGCACCTGCGTGGGCGACATGAATCAGAGGTCGGCACCTCGTTTTCGTGAAGAAGAAAAAGGTCAGACACTAGTGACGCAGACGGTGCGTGCGCAGTTCCCTCGAACAAACCACGAGGATGGTATCATATCGGTGGATGTCGACTCCGCCGATCATTTAGCGAGACTCTTGTTCCCCAAGTCGCCAGGTTTGGCGGAATTGGGCAGAACCCTCCTGTTCAGTCAAAACGAAAATGGCGGCTCTGATGGGGACAAAGCGCTAGACACAACGGGAACATCACCTTCTGACACCAGTAAGTTGCAAAGCTCGAGTGAGAATATCAATACTAAACGATCTAATAAATAGTTGACACGGAATATATCATATTCACAGGGGCAGCTACGTTCGCTGTATCGATACTCTTACCTCGCCAGGTCGTTCAGGCAATCGAGTCGAGTCAGTTAAGGAGGTGGGAGAAGGGAAAAGGAATCTATGGAATAACCGATTGTGTTAGAATGGAGGTATCCCGCAAGCGACCTCAACACGGCACCATTCGTTTTCGCTTCGGGTTTCTGGAAGGTCTGAAGCTATGCCAAATCTTGTATGGCTCGCTCTAACGGCAATGCCGCCTGAGACATACCAACCAGCCTCCGACAAGATAATAGCCCGAGACGATATCGACGGCATTCGCGTTTCTCCTTCTCTAATTGTGGTAACAGCAGTGGTGGGGTCTCGTCGTGGAGTTTGGGCGTGGGATTGTTTGCGTTTGATATTGATATGCTTGCTGCTGGGCACTGAGGTCTTGTTCGTCGCCCGATGGCTAGCGCAGTGGTGATGTCCCGAAGCTGTGAGTTGTTCTTGTGAGACAGTCACGCAATAGCACGATGTAGTGCCGTTGAATCGAAAGGATTTTGACTTTACTTCACCACGGCCCCCTGTCCCTCTTGCATCCAAGCCTGTCAATCCAGCGGGATGGTGATATGCGTATTCTGAGTTACATATCCGATGAATGGCCGAGACATTGCAGCTGGCCGAGCTTGCATACAACCTGGTCTGCGTCCGAAGAAGCACAAACACACGAGGCTGTGAGCACGTTCTCCGAGTTTCGTGGTACCCATTCGATACGGGCAAAGGCGGAGCAGTGGCCACGTCCCCAGACGAAGTGATACGGAAGACACGACCCAGATACGAGCCCATTCCTCTCGCCCAATATCATCATGGTCTCGGAGATGGCCCAGACAAGTAAAGAACAGCTTCGTCGCCGAAGAGACGCCTTCACGTCATCGTCCACCTGGTTGGAACGCCGATCGTACTTATTCGTGCTCTTCCCTGCTTGTATTGTGGCTCGGGCAGTTCTTGAACTATGCCGACGTAAACAGCGACGCTGGCGACCTCTACATGTCGACCGCTCCCTTGACTAGAGCATTCTGTGTCATCAGGAGTGGGGTGGGATTGCCCATCCATTCTTGCTCCTTTAATCGAGCATATCCACGTTTCGAGGAAGGGCAGTGCCTGTAACGACACTTTTGCAGGCTCAGTTGTAGTATGGACCATGAGTCGAATGGGAAGGCCCACACATGCATGGGGATGTCGCACATGCCATAGGTCGTCGGGTCTTTGCGATATGCTTCCGTACAGTCGTGGGGTCCTCCGTCAGCGGTACAAGTGAGAAGGCGTCGGCCGTTGCGTCTCGTACATTATCCCCATTCATAACGGCGGTTCTCAGCTTGTCCTTTTCTTCCGGTATAGCTTCATGTTTCTAAAGGCGTGCATTGTCGTGTTGAGAGTTGGACCTGTGTTTAACATCGAGCCGGGCAAGAAACTGAGCGCCCTATCTGGAGACACTGAATTTCTGGAGCTAACCGTGGAAGCGCTTGAATTGGCTGACCATCTCGCCAACACTGCAGACAGGCTCAGCAAAAACCATGCCGATCACTTGGAGACTCTCAGCGTACGTCTTCGGACTCTGTGCTTCTTATACAGATTGCTTGTTGGACTATCGCGATGCGATTCTGGCGGCACAAACGTCGATCATCGGAACTGCTGTCGGTGACCCTCGGCTGCCAAAGAGACTCAGCCATCCCTCAAGTGCCCTAATTGCACTTTTCGAGACGCTTGAATTCTCCATGGATCATAGCACGGGGTGGAAGCCGTCAAGGGGGCCCGTGTATCAATATCATGCGTTCACGTCACATCGAGAAGGTCGGTGTCTGCACAAATCCAGAGTCAGTCAAGTGCGAAGTACAGAGATGAGAGTTCATTCAGTGGGTTTGAACAGCTCAACCGAGGCTTCTTTGCATCCCAGTCCTTTACGCTCTGCCACATTCCGTTGCATCTTGCCACATTCCCTCCTCGAGTCTGATCCCCTGCGAGCGAAAGGGTGTCAGGAGCATCATGTGCTGGCGGGGGAAAAAAAAAGGAAAAATTGCAGCGAGGAAGTGAATGAGGCGGGGGGGCAACTAGGTTACCATCCCTTCCCTAAGAGTGTTCGACCAATGGAACTCGTGGGAGCTAAAGGGTAATCCCTTCCGGGTCACCCAAGGGCCAATCTACGCCTGGAATGCAAGGACATTAGGGAGGCTTGAGGGGGATTTTTAGTGGCTATCCCTTGCAACGCGAATGCTTCGATGAGCCTGTGAGGCACCTGTCGATGCAACCAGCCAAGCTCAACATCCGTCCGTGCTCACTTTTGACTTCTGTCGGAATGTGGACCTCTTCTGGAATGCACACCACAAGGATTGGTGAATTCAACCGTACAAAGAATGCATGCCAATTTGCGTGGAAATTGCTCAGAGATCAGAAATAACCATGGGAGGCGGACGGGGTCGCGCCCTCCAAGGGCGGCGGGGGCTCGGGGTGTCGGAGGGGGGAGGTTTATGTATGGTGTGCACCGGTGCATCAAGCTGGACGGGAGCTGTAGGCACTCAGGTAGGCCACATACCTGCCTGGGGGGTGGCACCCGGGGCTCAGTACCCGTGGTAGCGGATTGGGGGGAGAAGCTCGATACGTGTGCTCAGTGAGTGCCTAGTGCCTAACGCCTAATGGACACCTACTGGCTACCCATTATGGCACGGGAGCCGCCTAGACATTTCCCAGAGACATGTCCTGGGCAGGGACAATTGCCACAAGCAACAAAACATCACAGGCACCCAGAACAGCGCTTAAGTGGTGTCTTTGAGGTAGGCGGTGGGGGCAGCTGGCCATCATGAATGCACCTCTCTGGTATTCTACAGGTATCTCATAGTTTTCCTCAAATGCTACACCTTCCCAAGGACCGGTCACGCGTTCGTCAAGCTGCTGAACCCAGCAAGACGAAAAGTGTAAAATAGTTGATTGAATTGACTTGATGGATGAACGCTGCCGTGGCAAAGGGGCCAGGGCACATAATCACGGGCGCTTCCGCCGGGTGCTTCGGGGCACAACTTAAGCCGACGGAGCCCCCAAGACCTTCTCCGGAGCCCGAATTCTCGACCTCCCGCCTACGATCAGGAGCAGTATGACGTAGAAGCTTCCATAAAACTTTTTTTCGTGTGTCATAAATATGACTCAACACCCAACATCACATTTCATGTCTCTACATCATCCACTTCTCGGTTTCCCACACACCATTCTGGGTCTCCCTCCTCACAGTTCCGCCTGCTGCTCACAGTACTGTATCCCAAGAGTCCTGTCTACTGCTCACAGCTCTGCATCCAGACAGCACCGTATCAAGACAGCAGCACTACATCCTTCCTGCGACCTTCAGCACAACACTACATCCTGACAGCTCTGCCAACTCCTAGCACTACAATATGACAATGCCCCCTACTCCTAAATGGAAAGGAAAGGCTCTCGTGACTCCACGACGGGGATCCGTCGATCCACCTCCCCCGATACAATTCAGTCCTAGAGTCCTTGCCCAGGTCCAAAAGGTGGACGGCGGGGAGATATTCAAAACGGAAATCCAACCTCTACTCGAGTCAGCGAGCGAGAAGAAAATAAATTTTTCACAACTTTCGACCTCTAGCCAGCAGACTTTCAAAGAGTCCGCTAAACGATATCAAAACGAAGAGATCGATAGAGATGAGCACGAAGAAAATATCCGCCCGGAGTTGAAACGGTTACTCACGAGCTACCTCGAGGCATTAGATGCCGACTGCGAGTCTGCAAGGCACCACATGCAAATACTCAACAACCTCCACCATCGTGGGGTTCTCGACCTCTCGCAGGCTGAAGTCAAGAATGAGACCGCCCGATTTGACCAAAAAATCCTAGATTTACAGCAGAATACGGTCGTTCTACGGGATGAACTTAGCACTCTCGTCGGAATATGGATAGATACGTATATACGCTTCGAGCGCCAAAGTACATCCGACTTGGCGTATATCGATTCTCTTCTAGCTCGGATGAGGACTCCATCACGAGCGAACCTGAGTCTCTTCAAGCTAAGAGACGTCAACGAACAGCACCGGTTCCGCACGACTGCTATCAAGGCGTACGGAGCCGATTGCCCTAGCAACCCCGATTTGATCTGGTGCTGCATTAGCGGCGGGTTCAAAAACGCCAGTGTTGTCGTGGCGGCGCATATTGTCCCCTACAAGATTGGGGAGGTCCAGGCCAGCTACATATTTGGCGAGCAAAGAGGCCCACCGGGGCATATTATGTCCCCAGGGAACTGCCTACTTATGGGTATCGAACTGGAAATCGCTTTTAACGATGGTCGCTTCGCTATCGTCCCCGGTCAGGGACCTTACGAGTTGAAAGTCCTTGTCCTTGGAGATCCACGCGGCGACTCTACGCTGGAGGAAATTGATGGGAAGGTACTGCAGTTTCAGACCGAGTTCCGCCCAGCAAAGCGCTATCTCTACTTCGCCTTCGTCGTTTCCCTACTCCGCATGCAGAGATGCGAAGTTCCGGGGTGGTGGCAAACTATTCTCGCCAGCCAGGATATTAAGCCCTTTACGAGCCCGGGGGAGTACCTTCGAACTAGCACCCTCTTTACGATGGCTCAACGTATCGGTAATATGGTGCCCACAGACGCGACGGAGTTTATTAACAACGGACTCCCGCATCCCCGTCCCTCTACGGAGGGCCCGAGAGATCGATTAGCTGCTGACTACGTTTCGGTGGCTTCAAGCTCGCGTCAAGAAGAAGATAATGACGACGACGACCCATTTGTTGCGAAGGGAATACGGTCTAGAGTCATGTTTGGTGCTCTCACGGTCGAGGACCATAGCGAGGATACGGGTGACGAAGAAGGAGAGGACGACGAAAGGAATGAGGGGCGCGAAGAAGGAGAGGAGGATTAAATGAATGAGGGGGCGGAGGAGAACGAGGAGGGCGACGAAGCAGGGGAAAGGGATGAAGAAGAAGGGAAGCATAAAGGGAAGCGTGATAGGAGCGATGGGAGCCTCGGAAGGCGAGGGCTATGTAGATATCAAAACTCAGCGATAGCTTTGGTGGAATCCCTTAAGTCGGCGGTCCATCCTTTATAGCTTCATGCCGCAGTGCCTTGTGCATCTTCAATCTCTGTCGCATACTCAGATCCAGCATGATTTCCTCGCTGCCTCCCGGGATCCTGTACGCGAGCGTGTCACAGCCACAGTCGCTCAATCTTCCCCTCCTTGTCTGCCTCGTGAATAGCACAGACCGCCAAACACCTGGGGCGACTCTTTGGTGCATGAACCGAACGTCGTTGTCGCTTGAGCCTTGAGCCCTACCTCTTCGTGCGGAAGAACACATATCAGTATTATTTGTCCGGAGACGGAAACGGCCATACGCGCAGAAGCAACTTTGTCGGGCGCGCCAGTTCCTTCTGACGAATCTGGTCAAAATGCTCGTCGTGCACGGTGCCCCAGGGCAGCAGCAGCAGCAACAGCAGCACGGAGCACGCAAGGAAAACCATCACGAGACGGAGCTGCGCTTGGCGTCCTTCAGACCCCCGAATGCTTGAGGAGATGTGACCTCGTCGACAAGCTGCCTGTCTGTACAAGACGTTCACGCATTCTGAGTCACGCAGCTTCCAGGGCATGGGATTTGCAGCGGCAAAGCTTCCCGAGCCTCATTATAGTACATCCAGTCAGAAACTCAGAGTGTACAGCAGGCATCGCGAAAAAGATTGTGTTGGCTGCCAGCAGCTTCAATTCTGAGAACAATGCCACGGACGACAAACCGCTGTTTCCAGTTATTGCACCTTAATCCATTATGCATTTAGCCCTGCGTCTGGAATGAATACATTGTCAATGTAAGAAGAGCTCGTTCTTTGAAAAAGCAGCGCCAATGCCGACATTGCAACCATATGACACCTCCGGCACATGTCATTTGCATCGGTTCTACTTGAAGGGTTCCCAGTGCCAACAATGCATCAGCAGCGCTTATACCGGTTTTAAACGTTCAAGCACCGTGCCACAACCATGCCACAGTACAACAACGTCACATCACTTCAGCCTGGTATTGCACTTTTCCATCAACTACCGAGAGAGATATGGAACGTGATCTACTCTCACGCACTCTTTTTCTGCTGAGGATGGGGGCCATCGCAGGCCCACCGTGTCATCCTGCTCGCGGACGCCGACAGAGTAACAATCAACGACGCATATGTGAGCGGTGTGATTAAGTTGAGTCCTCATCATGGAGGCCGCCCAAGTGCAACAAAATCGTCAAACCAAGTTCAATTGCCCAAACAGTGCGTCAGCGGCACATCTTCTCAACGGCTGCTCAACATATGCTGCTGTCACGGTTCGGCTCCTAACAACAGCGTTAACAGACAGCCGTCCAGTCAGCTCGTTCCGACGCACCGTGATGACTGCCGAGGTGCGGAGCTGCTGGTGCTGCAATGGGCTGACGGATTCCCATTCAATGTTGGCACTTCCGCGGTCCACGCTGTCCACGCTTCCAGCGCTGTCACGGTCGATACCGTTAAGGAGGACCGGCGGTCACACCACGAGATCTGCAGTTCGACGGGAGGCGGTCGATATCGTGAAGGGGAATTGCTGTCTTTATACCACGAGCTCTCCGAAGTTCGACGAAAGGGGTGACGTCGTTGAGGAGGATTGCTGCTTCACACGACGAGATCTCCGCAGTTCGACGCGAGGGGGGGAGATCGTTAAGGAGGACCGCCGCCACCGTCACACCACAGGAAGTTGTGCTGTCAGATCAGATACCCCATGAGATTGGTTGGTTCGACGAAGCAGAGGGCGTGGACAGCGCGAAGCTAAGGTGCCTCGATTTGAATGGTGGGTCATGCTGTTCAGGTGCAGAAAGTCTCAGCTGCCGGGTTTCTCGATGGTGACAGTAGAGAAGGTGAGAAAGGGTGTCATAACGTCTCGATTTGAGGATTGTCACAATATGATGGTCATATCGTCATCAGGAACGAAGAGACTCATAGAAGCTCTTCTGTAGAGACCAGATAGGTAAATATAGTCCTTCCTCTCCCATTAAAACACGAGAAGAATGCGACACGGACAAGAGATTCCATCGGCGAACATAATAACTTAGATCTTCCTGTCGCTATCGGATATCCACCTGCGATAGCTATAGCGGGCGACGTCTTTATCTTTCTGTGCAACAGACAGGAAGGTTGATGATACGGGCATTCTCCAATAGAGCTCGCCTCGAACCGGAGATATAAACACAGGTTGATTCCTGTCATATCGGATCTTGACGTGATTTGGGGTATCAAGAGGATGAGGTGGTGGAATGTAGTCGGGGGCGACCGGGAGCTGGCAACAGTTCAATGATGAGTATTTGACGTATGTATGTAGGCAGCAGAGAATGATGCTCGCTAATCCCTCTGGTCACTGAGGAGTTCGGGCCATAACCACCAATGTCTAATGACAGGCAAGCTCAAGTTGGTCCTCGAACTGGACGAGTGCAAACGGACCTTGGTTTCTGTCACGTTGGACCTTGACGTGACTTGGACCATAGCTATCAAATGTTTGATGTCAAGCAGGCTCAAGTTGATCCCAGAACGATTCTTTGCCTTTGTGCGTTCGGGGCCTGTCTAAGGTAATGCGAGTGCCGTGGACTGGCTGTAAGACGACAGGAAAGAGGCGATTGTTGCTGGAGGAGCCTTCGCTGCTATCTCGCTGTAGGACTCCAAGAGTAAGTATTGGCCACAATGGCATAGCTCGGCGGGTGACTCCAGGATCAAGTGTTAATAGAGCAGTAGTCGGGGTACTCGGGCGAGGTTGTGACGGTGCTGTTGTACGTGCACGAGAGCGTTTGCCAACAAGTTCCTTGACGACAGTTCTGACACCGGTGAGGACCTGTGTAGAGCCAAGAACCCAAGCGGTGTTCTCTGGCAGGACTCAGATCGGCATGTCGCCGGCGTGAATGAAGTGGGCTTTGATTGACAATGGTGCAACAAGCCGTCGGAATGAACGTCCGAACGTCCTCACATCCTCCTGATTGAGTAGTACCCCGCCTAGCTCCCTTCTCTCCTCCTCTTCTCGCCGCGCTCCTCTATTGCTGAATGAAGATCTTCGACTTGTTCGTGGTTTCCTCTCTAGTATTGATCTTCCACGACATCATACATCAGGCATCAGGTCAGGTCAGGGCGGCCGGAGGACGGACGGAATGAGTAATTGAGCGAGTGAATGCTTCTTTCCTTCCCGTAGTAGGCTGGCCTGGGCTGTGCCCGCCGCTGCTCTCTTGCTTGCTCGCGTGCTTCTGCTTGGGATCCCGATCCATCTTCCATCCATCCAACAACCCGAACCCAACACAGCCCAACATAGCAGAGCGGATACTTACATACTTACCCCCCTCCGCAGCCGCAGCCGAGCAGAGCAGAGCACAGCATGGGAGATGGATGGATCTGGATCTGGTCTTATCTAGTCTGACGAGACCAAAGACTAAAGATCAAGACAAGAGTCTTTCTTTCTTCTGTATCTGCATCTGCATCCGCGTCACCACCAATTTTTTGTTTGTTTGTTTGTTTGGTGCACACACGCTGGTCGGGTCGTCCTCAGGCGTGTATGTGTGTGTGTGTGTGTGTGTGTGTGTCCACATGGCAAGAAAGCAAGCAAGTGTGTGATGGATGGATGGATGTGCTCATGCTGGTAATCATCAGCTCCTTCCCCGAAGCAAGAGTATGTTTGTTTGTTTGTTCGTCTGCCCACAGCAGAATTGATCATTCATCCTCTGTCCTGCCTCCTTCGGACGGGGATCAATCAAACCAAGCATCCATTGCATCGCAGCAGCATCCGAGTTTGACGGGACGCCGCCGGGACGCCGATGGTGGTCACTCACATACTTCGTGCGTGGGGATTGCGTGGATGGTGGACGGGCGGGGGAAGGGGAGGGGAGTGAGGCAACCGCGGCCGTAGTGCAGTCTCGTCTCGGTCTTCGCGGTGGGTGGGAGGGAAGGAGGAAGAGCATCCATCCATCCATCCATCTATCCATCCGCAAGTTGTCTGTCTGTCTGTCTCTTTCTGCTCGCTCGCTCGGTGGCAGGTAGGCATCGCGTTCGTCCGTCCGTCCGCAGTCTGTCGGCGCGGCGCGCATTGGATCTGATATGATCCGATCTCATCTGATCAATCGCCCGCCGGCAGCACGGTATCGGCCGCAGCGCTCTCGTCTCGTCTCGTCTCGTCCTGCTTGCTTACTTGATGGGAGGCAGCAGGCAGGGATGATGGTGGTGGCGGTGATGACAGTGATGAGAGGCAGAGGGGACGCATGGGTGACCGGCAACGGGGAGGGGGACATAGCGCGACATCCGTTCTGTTCTGTTCTGGTGCACAGTCAGCGGGAAGGAAGAGCAGAGAAGAGAACAGATGAGAAAGAGACACACACAGAGAGAGGAAGAGATGAGGAGAGGAGAGCGGAGAAGAGAATGGGATGAATCAATAAATGAATGCCTTGGGTGGTTGAGCGGGTGTTTGGGCAGGATGCAGGATGTGGGCTGAACTAAAATATGCTGTAGGGCGGGGTATAGACCTCCCTAAGGCGACCTCTTGAGCGTGGCGATGGTTAATGGACCTGAGTGCTCTGAGTGCCCCGAGGCCCCCGAGCGCCCTGTTGATACCGATAGTTAATAGCGATGGCTAAAGGCCTTAGGTGCCCTGAGCGACCTCAGAGTGCCGAGTACTCCAGATGCTTTGGGTACCCTGAGTGCCTTAAGTGCCCTGAGTGCAATTGTCTTTCCCGTAATCCCTCCATCCATTCCATCAATTTCATGCATCTCGCCATCCAGTGGGATTTCTGAACTGCCATGCCATTTCCATGCCATTCCCATGAATCTCCCATCCAGCTCATTCATCCATCCATCCCATCCCCTTCCTTTCCTTCCCCAGTAATCAATTCCCGCTGTCGTGATAGTTAGTGATGGTCGATAATGGTTGGTGATGATGCGCTATGCTGCCCATCTATGCATGTCTGTAGGTAGTATGACACTTGTAGTGTGGCCGTTAATGTTGTTGCATGAATTCAAGTCAAGGAAAAACCAAGGGAAAATATGCAGACTGCTGGTGCTAATACTGATGTGGTGAGGCCTGATATGGAGTGGCCGCATTCCATTCCACATACACACGCACATGTCCTGCCGGATGTGAAATGAATGAATGAATGAGGTGTGACGTCCGGGGAGCATACAGCACACACCTCTCTCACCGACGCCCGTGCCGCTGCTGCTGCTGACTGGGTGAGCCTGAGCTTGAGCCTGAACCTGGTCTTGCCCCCTCCCTCATCCTCATTGAATTTTGGAACGCGAGCGAGTCAGTGAGTCCGCTCCGCTCGGCAAGAAAGGCGTCATCTGCGTCAATTGCGTCTGCTTCTCCGTCTGGCTCCTCGCTTGCGTGAGAGCGAGCGGGCGAACGAGCAAGCAACGCAGGTGCAGGTGTGAAATGAACATTCTCATGTCCTAAGATCCTCCTCCACTTCCTGCTCTTGCTTCTCTCCTCCTCCTGCTGAGTAGGAGCCAGATCGCCTCATCCCCTCGCGCTCGCTGCTCGATCGGAAGGAAGATCGATTTTGCCTTCGCCTTCGTCGTTCTTCTTCCTTCTCGTGCTGTTCCGCCAGTTTGTGATATCTCTTGCAATCCTGGCCTTTTACGGCTGACAACACGCCATCGTGGGAAGATAGCGGAGGCCGAGGTGATACACAACTCGTTCCGGACTTGAGGATCTGATGGAAGAGTAAGAAGGCGTAGAAACATGGAACGGCCGGCAGTCACGGATGGACAATCGGAGGAGGGGTAGTGGGCTCTCCGGCTTGGGCGTCCTCGTATGCCCCGTTCAGGAGAGATGGCTCTTTCACGCTCGCTATACGAGGAGCGATGAGGCGATCGAGGTCAAGTTGTCTGCTGCAGACAAAGACTTCTTTGCGCGTTGCAGTGCTGGCTAAAGGGGAAAGGGCGCAGTTGGAGCAGTTGACTCATGATATTTCCGCACTTAGTTTAACCGAGGCATACACGTAATCACATAACTCAACCCAGCAGATATTCATTCCCCAGCAGCCAGCCAGTCAACCAGCCGAGTATGGGGAGATAGACCTGGGGGATCTAGATGTCAGAGAGCCTTGGGTGGGATCGTTAGACGAAGAGTCAGAGGGTTGAACACATATCTTGATTGTATAAAGCTGTCCTTGAGACATCGACTTCTCGCACTGTTGAGGGCTTCTCCAGCAGTGCGAGAATAGAGGTCCTATTTATCTTCTCGCACTGTTGAGGGCTTCTCCAGCAGTGCGAGAATAGAGGTCCTATTTATCTCTTTCTGTGTGTGCCTCGTGGGGGCCGCCTTTCGCCCCATGGGGGCCACTCGCCCCATGGGGTGTTGTCGGCCGGGGAGCCCGGGTGACAGTGACGGCCTTCAAGGAGATTGCCGGCATAGGCACGGGAGTGCCGAGGAGCTGAGAGATAAACACATCGACGGCGTTAAGGAGAGGCTTACAACACTCGCTAAAAGGATCTCAATCCGGAATTTCGGACCAGGGAGTAAGAAGCTCCGTGCTGACGATCTGAGTCTCATCTACGACCGGGTCTTTCCCCTCTTGGCTGAACGGCAAAACCGTGCAAAAGTTCGCGAGGTGGAGAGAAGGAAGCAACAAGATTAGAGAGCTTGGCTTGGTTTTTGGTCGCAGTATTCATCTCGCAACAACGACGAGCCTGCCCGCAATACCCCCCCGCTGCAGACCACGGATTACGAGGCCTTCCGAGAGTTCCTGATCAACACGGTCGAATGGTCTGTAGCGAACGATCTGCCTCTCGCGGGACTCCTGGCATGGAGAAGCAAGGGTGCGACACCATCTGTTGTGAATCCACGTCGATCGTGGGACAAGCTGGTAGGATCTCTCCTAGGGGCGTTGCTCTTCTTGAAACTCGTCACTCGGTCATCCTGTTCTTCCTATATCCCCCGACACAAGAGCACTGCAGCGGAACCCAATTCACGAGCACAAAGCCCCCGCAAGCCATGGGGTCTGTCTCCCCATCAGAAGGCAAAGCCACCAGCACCAGCTCAACCCATGCCGACACCAACGCCAACATCCCATCATGGGCCTCTCACCACTCATCTCCCCCTCTCCCTGCCCTCAACAGCAGATCCATCTTCTAACCCTTCCCCTGCTACCCGACTCCAAGGCGTCCTCGACCGCGTGCGCGCCGCACCCGCCCGGCTGGACCGTGCATTGTGGGTACTCGTGGCCCAAGCTGGAGAAGGTGTCGAGTGCCCTGGCCACCCGGGGGGGCGAGGAAGGCAAGGATGAGGATCAGGATGCTGTGGGGAAGTTGAACGAGGTGCAGGGTTGCAAGGTACGTTATATTATGTATGCACAGTCATTGAGCACTGGGATGGATGATGGATGGAGGACATGTCCATTCATGCATTGATCGATCTCTCCCCCTACTGGTTTTTCATGCTTGACTCTCTATTTGTGTGATCTTCTCCCTGGATGTATAAAGGGAGTAGCCATTGGTGATGGTGTCCTGTCCCTTCTCCCCCCTTCTCCTGTTACCAAGATCCCTTTCTCGTTTTTCCGAGCTTATCGTCCCTCCCTCTATTCCTCCCTCTCTCCTCTCACGCCAACACAGGAAAGCAACGAAGTCGGCGCGGAAGCGAACCATCAGCCAAACATTGGCCGTCCGCGAACGTCCTGCCGGAATGGCGCCCGTTCATGAGCGCGTTCTACTGGACGTGCCTCGATGCGGGCATCGAGTCCAGCTGCCTCCATTCCGGACCGCTTCGCTGGCGACGGCGACAGCAAGTGCTGGATGGAGGCAGGTAGGGAAGAAGAAGCAGAAGACGAGGAAAGAAAGTTTCACGAATAGACGTGTTCACGGGAATCGCCATATCAATGAAGATCTCTATCGACGCTTCTCGTCCCTTCGCCGGCTGCATCCCCGAGGGCAATGCTGAATGCAGTCGAGACCGCCATCACAGGCGGCGTCATCGTCTCGGAGCTGCAACCCCAAAGAATTGGGTGAACGCCTAAGAACTGTTCGCCAACAGCTAAGTCGTTTTGACCTTCAAATTGACGACACATGGTCCACTGAGAGCTCTCGTGTGATGCCCACCCTGTGCGGCTGGCTGCTGAAACACGATGAGATCAATTCCAGGTAGATCTCGATGAGGTCTAGGAGGACGAGGAGGACAAGGAGCATCCACCTGCCCAACTCTGAGGGTAGTACGCTGGTGATTCCCCGCCAGATAGGCGCGGGAGGCACAAACTGCCACCTGATTGAGGCTCTGTCCAGGCTCAGTAAAGCTCCACCCACTCGCCCTCTAGGCGCTTTCCAGGCTTCAACCTAAGCACTAGGCAGCTAAGTCCACCCTGCTCCATCAGCCATATGGGATCGAGAAACCCCCCATCACCAGCCTCCTCCGTCACCACCGTCACCCTCAGTTCATGCAACCAGGGGATTGCAGATGGCTGGTCCTCGCTCAGGAATCTTCACCATCAATCTATCGTTCTCACATCTACTCGATGTGCCAGCACGGCCTGTCGTGTCCAACGAGGACGCAGGCACCCTTCTATTGCTTGTACAGCTCCAGCTCAGCAACGAGGCGGCACGAGAAGTAGGTATCCCGCCCGCCCGCGGCCCCAGCGGTCCTGAGTGGCCAGCTGCCCAGGTCACGACCGCTGGTCAACCCATTGAGATTTATGCGCTGCGCGCTCCCCAGACTCTTCTCACCAGCCTCTCGTTGAGGAACGGGAGGTCGAGGTGGCTGCCATCGAGGGTGTTGATGCGGGGCAGTAAAGTGCCACGCGTGGCCGTGGATCGGCGTGTACTTGAGGCAGATCCAGCAGAGGCGGCGGTTGCGCGAGAAGTAGGTCCTGAGAAGTAACCTCAGGATGCGTCGATCCGAGATGGGTTAGGTGAAGCGTTGGCTGTATGGTGCCGCAGTGTGCCATTGGGCCAGGGAAGGCCGATCGGTAAGATCAGTCTTGAAAGCAGGCTCAACCCTGCAAAGTGTTTGCTGGTCAGGCCCAGGATGATGCGTGATGGCTTGCCGAGGTGATTCATGATCTCGTGTTGAAGTTCGATCGGAAGGGTCCACAGGGTCAGCTTGGAGTGACTGCTGGCATTCTGGGCTCGGATCTGGCGCTTACGGCGAGCGCGACCGCTGAAGAGAATCTTGAACCGGTTTGTCTGTGGAGTCGAAGTAAGAGTCAGAGGCAGTAGGACAGTCCTCCCACTTTGCGACCCGGAGGTGCGCCGTCGTCATCGTTGATGGTTGCCTGCTCAACGAGCTGATTGAGACAGTTTCCATCCATATATATATATATATATA